>NC_083466.1:2442500-2612500 GCF_030014155.1 Tachysurus vachellii
ACACACACACACACATATATATATATATAAATATATATATATATTTTTATATATATATATATACATATATATATATATATATATATATACACACTATATAAATCCACTGACCAGTTAGGGAGGACACTCAGGCAGGAGAAAATGGAAGAGACGAATCTTATTAACTCACTAATGACATACAGTATATGCCCACTTTGAACTGACGCATTGCTTTTTTTTCAGATTTATTTTGACTTTTTTTATTTACTATATTTATCATTTAGTAACCAAATTCTGATTGATATGTTTGTAGAACAGGGGGCACGGTGACTTAGTGGCTTAGTGGTTAGCATGTTCGCCTCACACCTCCAGGGTCGGGGGTTCGATTCCCACCTCTGCCGACTCAGGCCATAAATAATATACTGTTTTTGACAGGAAATGAGTTACTGTATGGTCAAGATCATACAAAACAAAATGTTTGAAGAAAAAACAATCTAGCGTGTGTCCGTAGACGATATGGCCAAAGCCACGCCCATTTTTTTATTTATTTATTTTAATGACCAAAGACCCACCCACATGTTTACAAGTCAAAAGTAACCGCTACTGGACTCATGTTCCATGTCCTTTCCTCTTTGGTGGATCTGCTTTTCCTCCTCTATCATAAATTTTAAGCCCTAACCATAAATTTTGGCACCTCTGCTGAAAAGCACTGTTAGTTAGTTTACTAAGCCAGTTGATATCTGAAGGCTGTGCTGAGTTCAATTAGCATTTGGATGAACACGCAGCAACTGTAAGCACAACAGCACAAATATTTGAACAGGAGGAAAGAAGTGATTCTGCATACTGCAGTGCTCAGAGACGTCGCCAGATTAAGCACAGGGCTTGCTGATTGATTAAGTGTTCCTAAAAAGTGACAGAAAGCAGCGGCTGTAAACACAACAGCGCCAGCGGTACCGGTATAGAGTGAATACTGAGTAAGAACGGTGTGTGTGTGTGTGGAGAGAGTGAGAGAGTGAGAAGAAAATAGATCAGTATTTGGAAATGGACCACATTCGCTCGACAAGATTGCTCTCATTCTGCTTAAAGACTAAACCCGGTTACTGTCACAAACTTGGATTTATCTTGGATTATGAGCAGTTTATTCAGTCCTCGCAATAAACCATGGCTTCGATTACGAAGCTGGTCGTCTCCTTTGTTGTCCTCTTTGTGAAACGAAATGGCTTTCCGGAATTTTCTTGAAAGCATTTCTGACCCAGACAGATTTTTTTTCTTTTTCATATATTGTTAATATAACAAACAAATCACCTTTAAATCTACTGAGGTTTTATTAAGAATATTTGACTGCAAAGGTATTTGAATTAAATCATACACGACATGTCCGGCTGAAAATCTACCTTTTAAAATGTCCTTGTCTTTAGATTTAAATGATTAGATATTTTTTTGTGTTGGTGCGTGAATGGAAATACAGATTTACGGAGCATGACTGCTGTAGGAATCGCTAAGAAAACAGTGATTTGCCCATGATTAAAAATTTTAATTTACGAACAAACCAAACATCACAATTTTAAACTGTTTACAGTTACATTTAAAGTAACGGAACTTCTGCTAAAGGGGAGCACGGTGGCTTAGTGTTTATCATGTTCGCCTCACACCTCCAGGGTTGGGGGTTCGATTCCCGCCTCCGCCTTGTGTGTGTGGAGTTTGCATGTTCTCCCCGTGCCTCAGGGGTTTCCTCCGGGTACTCCGGTTTCCTCCCCCGGTCCAAAGACATGCATGGTAGGTTGATTGGCATCTCTGGAAAATTGTCCGTAGTGTGTGATTGCGTGAGTGAATGAGAGTGTGTGTGTGCCCTGCGATGGGTTGGCACTCCGTCCAGGGTGTATCCTGCCATGATGCCCGATGACGCCTGAGATAGGCACAGGCTCCCCGTGACCCGAGGTAGTTCAGATAAGTGGTAGAAAATGAATGAATGAACTTCAGCTAAACAGGTTAGGGATTGTTTACAATCTAGCAGCCATACGTTGCTCTTTTATTAGGCTCTCTGGCGATGTGAGAAAGTTAAAAATGCTTGAAACAAACAAACAAACAAACAAAAAACACGTAGACTTTCATGTGGGGGGGTAAAAACCTCACTGTTACAAAGTGCTGACACAAGAGCTGACACTGGATACTCCTTCCTTCCTTCTTGTTAACTTTGTTCTTCAGTGTATTTTATAGATTAAAGTGTCACACAATGATCCTTCACATGAATAAATGGACTTTATTTCTCCACCCCTGAATACAAAAGTGTACAATTTCTGTATTAAGTGCTCAACAGTTGCGCTTACCCTCAAATCACCCGAGAGACATTTCTCATTCTCATTCAAGGAGAACGAATATAAAAAGAAAAAAGAAAGAGAAAAGAACCGCATGTAACCGAAGCGAAGCTATTCGAAAAAGAAAACGACAGATTCACAGTCGACATTCAACAATCATTGACAGCTATTATTGAACGCAGAGTATTACGTAGCTTCTTAAAAATGCTGCAAAAATGATCTCCAAAGTACGTTAAGAGCACTATGAGATTGTTCAAAGAGTAATCTTAATCTTAGTGTGTACATTTCTCCAGCTGTGGCCTGCTGTGCAGTGGAAATGCAATAATTAAACAAATTATTTCGAACCACGAATAAGACTGCATTCTTGATTATAGAGAACAGTGGAAAAGAAAAAGCAGCCATGCATACCAATGAGCACGGCGTTGTGGAGCACCATAAAGTCGCTATACACCATTTAAGGCACTTGTAAAATAGGATTTTACCCATTTTATTTAATAACATCAATCATTGATGAGATTTTTTTTTTTTTTTGTTTTTTTTTTTTGAAAAAACAGACATTTGTATTTCAGGTGAAATGTTTGTGTTTCATTTTGATCTATGTCAGACATTGAATACAAATATGTCTATGTAGAGTAAAACGTCTATATCAAACACCGAAAACCAGCAGTTCTGTTATAATAATAACAATAATAATAATAATAATAATAATAATAATAATAATAAAAACAAAACATCAGACTGTCAACATTCCGTCGTAATAAATCGATCTGAATATTTCTTGTTAGCTACAAAGTTTGACTGCTTCGTACTCTGTGTAGTATCTGTGTTTGGCGCCAAAAGCCTGCAGAGCCACGAGTATTCGCGACACCTCTGAAGTCAAGAGTTTGAGTCGGTGTCGGAGAAGACACGAAAAAAGGTCCAGAGGTGTCGCTCCGGCAGGAGATAAACGATTGACTCGGTATCGGATCTCCATCAACTCCTGCAGCGCTGAGTCCTGAGATCCCTGTGTGTACGGATAGTCCAGTTGCAAGATCAAATCTCGAATGGCTTCTGGGTCAAAGTGCACGCTATATCCGAACAGCTGAATTCTGTTCATTTTCATGTAGCCGGAATGGTGTGAGCCGTTTCTGTTCGCCGCCTCAGGTTCGGCTGTCTCGTTCCCTTGAGCACCGTCACTCTGGATTCGGCTCCTCAGGTAGAAATGGATCGTTTCAAAGAAGCTCTTCCAACGGTTTCCCAATGACAAAGTCCAGTTGTAGCAGTCTGTCGGGGTATCTAACCTCACTTTCTCCCAATCAGGGTACCCGTTTTGGTTCATTGGCATTGTCCAGCTCTCTGAGTGACTCCCGCCGAACGGGTTCACCGAAACGGAGAGCGTTGGCTCCAGGGTCGAGTTCTTAGTCATACAAATCTGCGCCGAAATTCCTAGCAGCATGTGCACGCGACTTGACTTGGATTTATTGCTCTTTAGAGTCAGGAGCATCCTTTTTCTCCATGAAGGTTCAAACCAGGTGTTGAGTTTGACATCGCTGCTGATGAAGACAGCAGATAAGGCTAGTTGGCTGTCACGCTGCTCTAGTAGATCGCGCAACTCCAAGTCGGGCATTTCCATCTCAGTGCCGAGATACTGCTTGGTGGGGCTTGGAGCTGCAGGACGGCACAATCCATGGCTTAACGCAAAGCCGCTGTTGCAGCTTGAGCAGCGCGTTCTATTTTCCAGAGAGCACGATGCACAACGACTTCCTGTACCCAATGAACAAGGGATCAAACCCTGGCAGGTCAGGTGTCCACCCGGGCACACGCAGCTACGCATCACCTCCGAGTAGATTCCCGGACTGTCAGCTTCAGCGCAGTACAGAAGGGAAAGGGCGCGTTGTAGCCAGTAACCGAGACGCCTAGAGACAAAACAAATGAACAAAACAAGGACAGAGCAGGGAGTACAAAAATAAACAAGGAATAAGCAACTATATAATTGCATGCAAGCAAATTGCAGCCTGAAACACAATGCAGTAACAAATGACTCAATTCTAATAGATGGCAAGTGAACTATTTGCCTTGAAGGTCGGCGATAATAGTTTTGCATTAAAGGCAGAAAAAAATATCTGCCTTTAAAAGCACAATTTTGAAAAAGCCCACTAGTCCCTACTAATAGCTTTAAAGGTTGCAGGAGAAGTGGAATAACACATTATGGTCATTAGTGCAAAAATGCACAGTGGGGTCCAAAGGCCTGAGTTTACTACCCTGGTTTAATTTCATATACAAAGAAAAGAGCACATTTGTCTAAGAACTTCGGTTTGCAAATTAGAAATTTAGCGAAGGAAAAAAAAATCCACCTACAGTATCTACTGAGGAGTACTAAATAAGTTTAGATTTTAATCCTTTATAATCCTTGATTGGAGGCAGGATGTTGGATTTGACGTCATGTCCACATCTAGGTATGGACTGCTAGCTCTTACTTCTAGTCTCCTGCTTGTTAATAAATGTAGCCCAAAATCCCAAGCATTTTTACGAAAAAAAAAAAAATTTCTTTCCAGCATTACTCTTGAACCCTTAGTGATTTGCTTTTTTTTTGGAAATGATGCGGGGGGGGGCACGGTGGCTTAGTGGTTAGCACATTCGCCTCACAACTCCAGGGTTGGGGGTTCAATTCCCGCCTCCGCCTTGTGTGTGTGGAGTTTGCATGTTCTCCCTGTGCCTCGGGGGTTTCCCCCGGGTACTCCGGTTTCCTCCCCTGGTCCAAAGACATGCATGGTAGGTTGATTGGCATCTCTGGAAAATTGTCCGTAGTGTGTGAGTGAATGAGAGTGTGTGTGTATGTGCCCTGTGATGGGTTGGCACTCCATCCAGGGTGTATCCTGCCTTGATGCCCGATGACGCCTGAGATAGGCACAGGCTCCCCGTGACCCGAGGTAGTTTGGATAAGCGGTAGAAAATGAGTGAGTGAGTGAGTGAGTGAGTGGAAATGATGCAATCAACAATGAGATTTTTCCCCGTTACAAAAACCTGACACTGGAGACTTCTTCCACACCATAATTGTTCTTTTCCTGACAGACAACTTCACCAAAACAACATGAATATGTTTTTTTTTCCTCTTAATTGATAAATAACATCCTTGCATTTGTTTACAATTAGTCTTAGTCTTAAGATTTTGGACCTCCTGAGACGAGGCAGACTCTGTGAGAATCCTGAGGCATCTAGATATCTACCAGCTCCTGTTGAACTCTGCGATACTATAGAGGAGATGTGAACTCTATGTGGTATTTTACATCAATACAACATTTATCAGACTGTATATTTATAATCACACCTTCCAGTGTCACCCAGATGAGGATGAGGTTCCTCTTTGTGTCTGGATCCTCTCAAGGTTTCTTCCTTTACCATCTAAGGAAGTTTTTCCTTGCCACTGCTGCCTGAGTCACTACAGACTTGTATTGTATTTAGAAAGATTTAATCGGAAACGAAACAACATGGCTGTTTTTAAAATACTGCAAATGCTGCATTCATTTCAGAAGGTTTTTTGAGTGAAGCCATTTTTCACACAGGAGAGCAAAAGCAGCTCGGCACTTTAAAATCCCCACATACTTTGTACTAATGATTATAATGGCTCCTTTTCGTAACTGCATGCTAACCAAATTTTCTGTCACATCCATTACGCTTCGCAACACTGTTAATTGGTGTTGAGGTTAATGCCCTGACTGGAGGAGATTGTTTGGATGTGGGTCCTGATGTTAAAAACTTTCAAGTCTGTTTTTGCATAATTACACTGACAACAACTAAACAATCGCAATTATGGATGCTTACGTCAAACCAGAAGTCCATAAACACTGACCCCCCGTTCGCACATGGCTTTAAACGCTTGCGCTCAGCACTCAAAAGAGTGCAGGAGGTAAAAGAGGCTGGAAAGGAGACTTGACATTTTTCAGAAGAATATAATTTTTATTCTTTCATAAAAAGGCTAAAAATCTAAAGATCAACATGACCACAGCTGATTATTTTACTTCCTTTCAAGAAATTGTTGCAAAATGTTAATATTTGAATAGAAAAAGTGAGAAAACAAAATTTGTCAAATTCTTAAATCTGATTGGTTACAAGGTTACGTTTTATTTTTTTTAAAATTTATTTATTTTTTATTTTTTTATTTTTTATTTTTTTTTTAGAACAGAATATCCCTCAACCCCTCCTTGAACCGCCACCTTATTGTGGTGGAGGGGTTTGCGTGCCTGAATGATCCTAGGAGCTATGTTGTCTGGGGCTTTTTGCCCCTGGTAGGGTCTCCCAAGGCAAACAGGTCCTGGGTGACGGGCCAGACAAAGAGCGGTTCAAAACCCCTTTATGAAGAGAAATATAGCAAGGTCCGTGACGTCGCCAGGTATGGCGCAACTGGGGCCCCACCCTGGAGCCAGGCCCGGGGTTGGGGCTCGCATGCGAGCGCCTGGTGGGTTAGGGTTAGGGTTAGGGTTAGAGCGCCTGGTGGCCGGGGCTTACCTCATGAGGTGTACCTCATGAGCCCCCCAGCTCAGCAGCCATGTGTTGGAGTTCACCCCGGTGAACGAGAGGGTCGTTTCCCTGCGGGGAGAGGTCTCTCACTGTTATTTGTGCTTACGGGCCAAATGGCAGTGTAGAGTACCCGACCTTCTTGGCGTCTCTGGGAGGGGTTCTGGAAAGTGCTCCGACTGGGGACTCCGTCGTTCTATTGGGGGATTTCAACGCTCATGTGGGCAGCGACAGTGACACCTGGAGGGGCGTGATTGGGAGGAATGGCCCCCCCAACCTGAACCTGAGTGGTGTTCTGTTATTGGACTTCTGTGCTAGTCACAGTTTGTCCATAACAAACACCATGTTCAAGCATAAGGGTGTCCATCAGTACACATGGCATCAGGACACCCTAGGTCGGAGGTCGATGATCGACTTTGTGGTTGTTTCATCTGACCTCCGGCCGTATGTCTTGGACACTCGGGTAAAGAGAGGGGCGGAGCTGTCAACTGATCATCACCTGGTGGTGAGTTGGATCCGATGGCCGGGGAGGAAGTTAGACAGACTTGGCAGACCCAAACGTACTGTGAGGGTCCGCTGGGAACGTTTGGCAGAGTCTCCGGTCAGAGAGATCTTCAACTCCCACCTCCGGCAGAGCTTCAACCAGATCCCGAGGGAGGTTGGAGACATAAGGTCTCCGGTGCCTGTCGTGGCGGCAATCCCCGAACCCGGTGGTGGACACCGGAAGTAAGGGATTCCGTCAAGCTGAAGAAGGAGTCCTATCGAGCCTGGTTGGCTCGGGGGACTCCGGAGGCAGCTGATAGGTACCGGAGGGCCAAGCGAGCTTCAGCCCGGGTGGTTGCAGAGGCAAAAACTCGGGTCTGGGAGGAGTTCGGTGAGGCCATGGAGAAGGACTATCGGTTGGCCTCGAAGAAATTCTGGCAAACCGTACGGCGCCTCAGGAGGGGGAAGCAGTGCCCTGCTCACACTGTTTACAGTGGGAGTTCTGAATCTGCTGACTTCGACTGGGGACATTCTCGGACGGTGGAAGGAGTACTTCGAGGATCTCCTCAATCCCACCGACATGTCTTCCACTGAGGAAGCAGAGGCAGAGGGCTCAGTTGAGGACTCATCAATCTCCCAAGCTGAGGTCACTGAGGTGGTTGAGAAGCTCCTCAGTGGCAAGGCACCGGGGGTGGATGAGATCCGCCCTGAGTACCTCAAGTCTCTGGATGTTGTGGGGCTGTCTTGGTTGACACGCCTCTGCAGCATCGCGTGGCGGCTGGGGACAGTGCCTCTGGACTGGGGTGGTGGTCAGACTGGGGTGGTGGTCCCTCTGTTTAAGAAGGGGGACCGGAGGGTGTGTTCCAACTACAGGGGGATCACACTCCTCAGCCTCCCCGGAAAAGTCTATGCCAGGGTACTGGAGAGGAGAATTCGGCCGATAGTTGAACCTCGGATTCAGGAGGAACAATGCGGGTTTTGTCCCGGTCGTGGAACACTGGACCATCTCTACACCCTCACCAGATTGCTGGAGGGTTCATGGGAGTTTGCCCAACCAGTCCACATGTGCTTTGTGGATCTGGAGAAGGCATTCGACTGTGTCCCTCGTGGTGATCTGTGGGGGGTGCTCTGGGAGTATGGGGTCCGGGGCCCTCTGCTAAGGGCTGTCCGGTCCCTATATGATCGGAGCAGGAGTTTGGTTCGCATTGCCGGCAGTAAGTCAGACTTGTTCCCGGTGCATGTTGGACTCCGGCAGGGCTGCCCTTTGTCACCGGTCCTGTTCATTATTTATATGGACAGGATTTCTAGGCGCAGTCGGGGGCCGGAGGGTGTCCGGTTTGGGGACCACAGGATTTCGTCTCTGCTTTTTGCAGATGATGTTGTCCTGTTGGCTTCTTCAAATCAGGACCTCCAGCGTGCACTGGGATGGTTTGCAGCCGAGTGTGAAGCGGCGGGGATGAGAATCAGCACCTCCAAGTCCGAGGCCATGGTTCTCAGCCGGAAAAGGGTGGCTTGTCCCCTTCAGGTTGGTGGAAAGCTCCTGCCTCAAGTGGAGGAGTTTAAGTATCTTGGGGTCTTGTTCACGAGTGAGGGAAGGATGGAGCGGGAGATCGACAGGCGGATCGGTGTATCTTCTGCAGTGATGCGGTCGATATACCGGTCTGTTGTGGTAAAGACAGAGCTGAGCCGCAAGGCGAAGCTCTCTATTTACCAGTCGATCTACGTTCCTACCCTCACCTATGGTCATGAGCTTTGGGTCATGACCGAAAGGACAAGATCCCGGATACAAGTGGCCGAAATGAGTTTCCTCCGCAGGGTGGCTGGGCGCTCCCTTAGAGATAGGGTGAGGAGCTCGGTCACTCGGGAGGAGCTCAGAGTAGAGCCGCTGCTCCTCCACATCGAGAGGAGTCAGCTGAGGTGGCTCGGGCATCTGTTCCGGATGCCTCCTGGACGCCTCCCGGGGGAGGTGTTCCGGGCATGTCCAACCAGGAGGAGGCCCCCGGGAAGACCTAGGACACGCTGGAGGGACTATGTCTCTCGGCTGGCCTGGGAATGCCTCGGTATTCCCCCGGAGGAGCTGGAGGAAGTGTCTGGGGAGAGGGAAGTCTGGGTGTCCTTGCTTAGACTGCTGCCCCCGTGACCCGGCCCCGGATAAGCGGTAGAAGATGGATGGATGGATGGATATCCCTCAATTCTGTGCTTCAAAAACAAACACCAAAACAAAACAAAAAACTAAATTCCCTTTAGTATTCCCTTAAGTCCACTAATTAGTGAGAAAATAGTGAACTGGACATTTAAGTTTGAATTTAAAATCTTTCAGCATGAAAACAGAGATAGCAGATAAAACATTACGTCGCTGTCGGGCAGAATCCTCGTATCTCCAAAACCGTTATTTTTCAGGAAATTAAAAAACGCCGTACCTTATCTGCAGTGCACAGGGTTTAGTCCGCGTTGCAGTGGATTGTCTTGCGCTTAATTCCTGTCCTCGGACGAGCACCAGAACTAGCGGGGGTCAAGATTTTTTTTTCTTTGAGCCCAGTGTTTTGAAAACATTTACCTCAGAAGACGTGTTGATTCTTGAGGAGAAATATGCCGCGAAGCTCTCCCGCGGAGTGAGGAAGAGGTGGACAGTTGAAGTGTCCAATGGAGTTATGAGATTTGCGCTCAAGCTATTTTCAAGACTTTAGATTGGTTAATAATTTGTAAAAATAACAGACCCACGTGGGGACTGACCAATAGCATCGATATATGAAAAAATATGAAATTGACCAAATTTGGACATACGAGGTTTCCGCCCGATTATTATATAGCGACGATTATACTGTTTACGCTGACGTTTACTCTGTTTAAGTTTGAGTGATTACTTTTTGAGTGATTACGCAGTTTGAGTGATTACGCAGTTTGAGTGATTACTTTTATTCAAAATTCATCATTATTGGTAAAATAGCACTTTTACTCAAGTTCATGTTCAAATCTTTATTTTGTCCCCAAATGGGGCAATTCATTTTGCAACAGGTAGTGAACAAACACACACAATCACACACAACAACAGTACAAAAAATTGCCTACTATGCAGACATAGTTAAAATAATAAAATAATAAGATAATAAAAGCAATAAACAAACAGCAAATAATAATAAAGTTATCTATAGTTCTTTGCAGAATTGAGAAGCAGAATGGCTGCAGGGACAAAAGAGTGTTTATATCTGTTGCTTCTGGATTTGGGGATTTTAAAACGTAATCCCGATGGCAACATCTGAAATTCAGCCCGTAAGGGATCTGACAAAATAGACTCAACCCTCCTTAACATCTGCTTCTGATAGTGTTCCTCCAGACCTTTCTGCCTAGAACCTGTGAAGCTGCTGCTCACCTTAATTAACCTCGAAAGGGAGTTTTTTTGTTTTACAGTGATGGACCCATACCAGCAGATTAAGGAGAAGGTAACAACTGACTCAACAAAAGACCTGTAGAAAAGAGTCAACAGGGTCTTATCCACATCAAACTTTGCCAGCTTCCTCAAGCAATACAGGCATTTCTGGCCTTTCTTTGCAAAGCAAACTGGTATTTGAATCAAAACGCAGCTTATCATCAATGATGGATGCTAAGTACTTATACTCTGTAACAATCTCTATATCCTGACCGTTTATACTAGTTTTCTCGATGTTAGTGACATTACGCCGAAAAAACGCCTATTTGAACAGGGTTCCGGCTGCTCGAGTCAATTCGCTTACTGCTATAATAAATAAGATTAAAAACGGATTTGTGTACATTCAGTTGTCGAGTTGTTGATAAGGTACATGACATCTGATTATCTGACCCATCTGAATGAACTGTTCTTATTTCCTTCTTAGCTAGTGTGCTGTAGTGAGAATCTCATTTTGATCCTAACAAATGAAATTTCAATTCCAAGTGTGTTATTGTCAAGTTTTAATTTCTATCATTTTATTAAACTGTTTCGAAAAGTAAGTAAACAAAGGTGTGTTAATACTGTATAAGTAACAGAATTTTTTACCTTTCCCTCGGCAGGATTATTTTGGGTTGCGAGCGACACCTCCGGCTGAGGCTGAAGAGCTTAGCGGCGCATTCTTGTGCCTTCTTGAGGAGGGAAACGGTTTCGCTCTCCAACTTCCTGTAGCGCTTTAGCAGCAACGCATCGCTCCTCCATGCGCGCCACACCGATGACAAATTCAGGGCTGCATGTGTCGACAATTGGACCATGAAAGCCTGGAACTCATCTGCACACAATAATGTAAATGTCAAATGGTTGATAACAAGCGTTATCCTTATTTCATTTCCATTTTGATAGAAGTAGATGCACAGAATGAAGCTGGTGTGTGTAGGTGTGAGAGCAGATGAAGGTGAAAATCAATGATTAAGGAAATTACTTTTTGGTTTCAATCAATTTCAAACACTTTTTCAAACACACTGCTAGGTCCAAAATAAATTTTTATTAACATATTACGGTAAAACAACCGTGTTAATTATAAAGCATCAAAATCTCAGAAGAATAATCTGTCGTTTTGTACTACTTTTGGTACACATTTAATTAAGGTCATTTTTCACCCTAATGAAATAGAAGGGCGAGGCCAGACTGGACTCTAGATTTAATTACTGCTCACTTTGGAGCTGGAGCTCATTTTTTTTCTAGATTAGTTCCCAAGCTCTATGTAATTTTGTTTTCTGCAGTCAGAATAGAAACACCTATTATAAATTGATTTTAAGATGTGTTGGTGTCATCGGCATATTTTGCCTCGCAGACATATTGCTATAATGCATCGATCGAAGTGCGTCTGGTTTTTGCTTCTATTCTGTTTCGCTGTATGACAATTTGCAGCTTGTTTACAAATATACTCATATGCTTACAGCAACTTTAAAAGTAAAAGAATTTGGGGGCACTTTCTGGGAAAGTCTAATGAATATCTGAAACTTGGTGCCAAAAAAGTTCCTATAAATTTGTTTGTAGGCTTTATATTTGTTTGTATGCATTTTGTTGGAAAGGTGCCAAAAGTTAAATTTTTTTTTTTTTTTTTTTTTTGACAAATGGAACACAAACGTCTGCAGGTGCAGAATATACAAACACAACACCATCAACATCTGTTTATTTTTTCCCCTGATTTTACTAACAGGTGTTATTCAATATCGAAATTCAGTTCATTTACTTCTGCTAAATCTTCTTGTTTCCAATCTCAGGTCCAAAATAAGTCTTTGTTTAGTTTTTAAGGGTTTACAACTTTTGCATCCACCTGATTGCTCAAACCCCTGGTTGGTTTGATTCCAGGCTTGGTTGATGTGCTCCAGGTTGCTGTATTGTGCTCGGAGGCTGGCTTGGGGGCAGTTGCACTGCGGATGTCCTTCACTACACTGACACCAGCAGTCGTTGTCCCGGCACATGAACTGGCCTTCGCCGTTGCATCCGATGTAACTCAGAGCCACTTGCACGAACCGGCTCCTGAGGTACTCCGGCAAAAGTACCTGGAGGCCTGAAATAAGGAACGTTGTGAATTCTTAATTCTGATTGGTCAGAAACTGATTTCATATAACAGCATTTGTGACACTAATGCTGGCTATAAGACACTGGTGGATCCATCCTACACCGCTGTTAAAAACTTTTAATGAGTTTCAGCCTGACATCATTATGCTACTTATATTCTATAAAGTCAGAGAGACGAGAAGTGAACGGAACACGAAGGCTCACAAAGTTCACAAGGTGGACAGAGTTACCACGGCGTGGAATTCATAAACAGGCAACATTAGCAACCTTGATTCATGCCACGCGATGCTGCAGTAATGTTTAGTGCTGATAGCTTTCAGGTACTTTACCTTGGAGATGAATTCTGTTCTCGGGGCTGTGGACCAAAACGGAGCTGACGGAGTCGAGGTTGTCGTAGTTGCTACAGCCGAGTGGGCCGGTCCTCGTCTCAGTTACCTGAAAGGCAAATAATAATTCCAGACTTAAAAAATTCAAACTACTTTTTATGCTTTATTGTTATTGTGCAGTAAAGGGAAATAAATATATACTGTAGACTTCTGTATATATCCATCCATATCAATTTTACATACATTTCTACATCAAAGAATGAATAGGACTGTTTAAAAGAAACCTATTTCAACTTGAATAGAAACAGATCTAGAGCCATAGCTGGTTTAATTAGTTTTATTTAGCTGAAAATAATAAAATTGAAAATTCGCAGGTGGAAAATGCATGAATCCGAGACTACCTGTGTCTGGAAGATTCCACAACATACTGTGTTTCTCAGAAAACTGATAACAAAGTTAAGAGAGAAGGCAGCAATAGCTCCAAAGGAGTTGCAGGACGACCTGAAAGCACCAAGAATGACTCCTAAGCAATCGACTGCGCTGCAATCCTCCATGTTCCCAAAAGAACCCGGAGTGAAGCATGGTGGTCGGAGCATTATGATATGCAAATTCTACCAGAATTCACAAATCTTATTGGTTATAAGGTTGAAAAGATAAAAGTCAAATGTGTTCTTTTTTCAACTTCTTTAACTTCCACAACAGGGATGACATCACAGCTCTCGCAAAAATCACGTATCACTGCAGCGGCAGTGTGAGACATGGGGAAATAATAAGTATATAGATTTGTTGACTATAATATTCTTTTTCTTCTACCACTTCTTCTTCCACTAACAGAATTCATACGCTGTTCTTTTGACAAGCCATCGATATTAGATATTTAATATCACAAACAGCAATCATTGCTTGTTAGATGCAGGGGATGATTACATCGCTAACTCTATTGTTGCTGTTCTAATGAACAAAAGTGGCACTGCAGACGAGCGTGTGAGAGAGTCTTGCTTTCTTTCTTCTTCGAACTGATGGCATTACAAAGAGAACTACAGCTTTATGAGATTTTATCATTCTGACTTCAGTTATCCACTGATTTAACGACAAGACACTGTGACGACGTAAAGAAATAAATTCATTAAACGTGACAATTTGAACCAAAATTTCCAAAAAAAGAAAAAAAAAGAAAGAAATCAAAGACAAGAAATGACAAAGGAGAGAAAATCTTGACAAGGCCAAAAAAAAACAAAACAGAGAGAATAAAGATATCAATTAATATATATATTTTTGGGGGAGGAGGGGCTGTCTTCCACAAACAGTTAAGAAGGTTAAGTGGAGACAGGATATATACTCTGTCTCACAGCCACAACACACCCACTGCACTCTCAGGGTCTTGTATTGGTGCTGTAAAGTGATGCTTTAATACATAGAACACACACACACACACACACACCAATACTGTACGTACACTACAGTCTTTGGCACATGCACACAAAGGACTTGCAAATGCATTAAAATTCCACATTAAAATTCCAAACATCATTCCACACAAAAAAAAGTGTTCTGTGGATTTGGCAAACTTTAATATGGAGGATTAAATCTCAAAGTTTCACAGACTTTAACACTCTGTGACGTGCTAAATCTACCCAACATATTTTTTTCCTCAGGTCAAAGTCAATTTTTTGCTGAATTGTACAGTACAGATTCATACTCTTCACTATTCACAGAGGTGTAGGAAAACATTAGCTAAGGCTGAATAACAACAGCCAAACTACAGCAGCCAGCTAGCTAGCTAGCTAGCATTCTCAAACTACAGAAACTAGTTGAGTGCAAATAGCTAACATTTACTACAATTATGAAAGCAAAAGTTAAAGAAGGTCTCACAAAAGGAACCAAGAAATGTAGGAAAACTTTAGCCAAGTCTAACAGACAAAGGGTAGCTAGCTGGTTATCAAGCTCCTACTACAACGTGAAGTAGCTTTAAATTTTTCGCTCTTCACATTCAAATAGAAAAGATAAATTCATATTTACTACAAGTATAAATGCAATAGTGGAAGAAAGTCTCACAAAAGGAACAAAGCAGTGTAGAAAAAACATTAGCTACCGCTAACAGCCAAATGTTAGCTAAGTACAGTCTCTAATTCTTAAAACTAGCTGAATGCTAATCACTAGCTGTCACAGCGCAAACTGCTATTGTAAAAACGAAGCATACGTAGTGCCACACAGATTAAACCGATGTCTCATTCTCACGCTTACATCTGTTATGATTAACCATTGGTTAGCATGCTATGCTAATAACTATGCTAACAATTAGCTGTCAAAACACAAAAGTGCATGAGACAGCAGATTACAGAGAAAGGTATTAAGTCTTATTCTCACTCTCGCTTCCAGCTAAAAACCTGATGCTAAAGAGAAATGTAGTAGGACAGAAACGATATTTAGTAACTCTTTACCCTCTTAAATATTATCCAAAACATGCTTTTACCTCCAAGTCTTGGAAGCTTTATCTGGCTAAAAATTAAGTTCTTTTTTTCTAGCATATTATATACAGGTTTTCATGTTAACATCTTAACAACAGAGGAATATTTGTTCGTGAGAGAAAGTTGATGACCGCTTTACCTAGTGAATGCTAATTGCTAACTAGCTAGCATTCCCTGTTGATCAGTAGCTAGCTTGGTGTTTCAGCTAGGTCACTTAGGACAGTAGTTCTGTATTTTCTAGCTGTTAGTAAAATCAAATGTAAATAAGTGCTCTTGGTCTAATACAATTTGTTCTTACAGCTGATTTTCCAACGTTATCTCATCTGGAACTTGATATCTTCTGATGTCCTTGGGGTTTAAGAGTTGGGAATGTTTGCATTTCATAATTCAGCTTTATTTAGCATTACTTCTGGGATTCAGTTCATTCGAATTTAATTTTTTTATTAAATAAATTACGATAGAATTTGATAGGTATTTATTACATACACAATTACAACAGACTTTAGTATTAGAATAAGCTTTGTTGAGGTTAACAATGTATCGCGTCCCACTGACTGATGGAGTGTGAGAGTTTTTTCGGAAAAATCAATCCCAAAACCATCAATCCCTTTATCACCGTTCAGTTTCTTTTTTATTAATGACTTTAGTCACGATGACAGACTGCAATGTCAGGGTGGTGATAATAAGACCCCCAATCTCAGCTAACAGCCACCAGTTCCTTGGTTCTTAATCCTCAAATTTTTCCAGAAACCGAGATCCCACCATGAAGTTGATCAAGTTGATCAGCACATGTAATAAAAGACTTCATTACCTACTTCATTACATATCACAGCCTTCTTGGCTATCGGTATCCCAAAGGCCAATAATATTGTGATAACATTTAACAAATGATACATACCGCAGCTTTAATTTCCCATTAACCTCAACTTCATCAAAGCTCATATACAGATTTGCAGGGTAATAGAGGAAACGAGGGTGTAAATTGGATTTCCCTGCACTGATTAATGATACCTCAAACTTGTTCAAAAGTTTTCAACACCTGCTCATTTGCATTTCTGTTGTAACAAAAATGTGAGTTGAAGCTCGGGATTTTCAAAATGCCTCGCACGTCTGTGTACTTGGAATAAATCAGGGATAGTTGAGCAGGTTTAAATCAGGTTCTTTTATTTTAGCAGGTTTAGAGCAGACGTATAGAAGCATATTCTACCAAACATGCCCAAAATCTAGTTCTAAAATGTTTTCAGCAGCTCATGAACAAAATGTGGAAGAATCATAAACTTTGTTGGCTTATACTGTATATCTGCTATAATTCAAAACCCATTTAAAGCCATTTTATTGGCTTGGTGTCAACAAAACCAGGTTCATAACTACCTAACCTTCAGGTCAGGTTACAGAATACCTGAAAAAAGTATTCTATACCATTCGGGGACTCTCTCACTCACTCACTCACTCACTCACTCACTCACTCACTCACTCTCACTCATTTTCTACCGCTTATCCGAACTACCTCGGGTCACAGGGAGCCTGTGCCTATCTCAGGCGTCATCGGGCATCAAGGCAGGATACACCCTGGACGGAGTGCCAACCCATCGCAGGGCACACACACACTCTCATTCACTCACGCACGCAATCACACACTACGGACAATTTTCCAGAGATGAGAATCAACCTACCATGCATGTCTTTGGACCGGGGGAGGAAACCGCAGTACCCGGAGGAAACCCCCGAGGCACGGGGAGAACATGCAAACTCCACACACACAACCCTGGAGGTGTGAGGCGAACGTGCTAACCACTAAGCCACCGTGCCCCCCAATTCGGGGACTAAAAAAAAAAATTTCAGAATATAATTTAAAATATTTAATTCTAAATTTCAGTTTATGACAATTAACAGTATGCATGCTTTCCACTTTTGTGAAACAAGCAAAAAATCTTCCTGGAAAATTATGACATCATTAAATGTCGCTTATTCGGACTCTGCGTCTCTGATTCAAAGTATACTCTGAATGTTTTTGGAATTTCTAGAACGTAACAAACCCGAAAAAATAACATAAAATTGAAATATTCAAATATTTTTGGATAGCTATTGGCATGTAGAACCACCTGTAAATAGTTCTCTAGCTTAATCAGTCGCATTAGATACTGTAGATTGTTTGATTTAGTTTAAGTTAAGGAAAGAAGAAAACAAAACATTTTTAACATTGTGTATTTGTTCCCCACAAAATATAACAAAGTGCAATATTGCAATTTATAAAACCATTTTAATTCATTTAAATTTCTGGTCTTTTTTTCCCCGTAGGAACCAGATTTGTGGCCAGATGTTGCACTAGTAGCACTAAGCAATTCTTTTGACCTACATTAGAAAATAGTCAACAGCCTCCTCATCAGATCTTGTTTTACATCGAATGAACCTATGCTATGACAAATACGGTGGCCGAGAAGTGCAAAACACATTAACAAATCCGAAAACAAATTAACAAATCCGAAAACACATTAACAAATCCCAAAACACGTTAATGTGTTTTGGGATTTGTTAATGTGTTTTGGGATTTGTTAATTTGTTTTGGGATTTGTTAATTTGTTTTGGGATTTGTTAATGTGTTTTCGGATTTGTTAATGTGTTTTCGGATTTGTTAATTTGTTTTCGAATTTGTTAATTTGTTTTGCACTTCCCGGCCACCGTAGACAAACAAAGGGAGCAGAACTCAAACATTCAAAGCAGTAAACTTTTATAAAAATCCTCCCTTGTGCTTGAAATTATGGGATTGTTTTTTATTTTCCTTTTGTGCAGTTTTTGAGATGGTGGCGATGGAAATTTTAATATTTAACCAGCTTTACTTTGCATTTTTCCCGGAAAGATCCAAAAAATTCGCTGGAAATGTTATGTACTGTTAAGTCTGCTACTAATCTGGAATTGTCACTTTTTTTTTAAAAATATCAAAAATCATGCTGCCTTCAAGACACATAAATCTAGCTACATGGCTAGAGTATGTTAAAATATTAATAACATATTGGCAAAAAAAAAAAAAAAAGCAGTATGCATTTTTCTTTCAGAAAGTATTCTCTGTCTGCCATCTCCTTTCAAAAAAAAAAGTCTCTTTCATATTCTCTCAACAGTTCTCGAATGCTCTGAATTTAAATATATATATTTTTTTCCTCCTGACATCTCTGACATTGTTCTTAGCCAGTGAGGGGCTTTTATTTTCAAGCTGTTTTCTTGATATTGTTTCAATTTTTTGTCATTAAATTGTAAAATAGATATGTTTTGCAAAGTTGGGGGTACAAACTTTTGAGCTCTTGAATCAGCATGCCACTTTTCACTCTATTCTAGTGTGTGAAATGAACCGAATGCAGAGATGATTATGATGATGAGGATGAAGATATATCTACGTAAGTATATATCTTTTCGTTTCAATTTCCGAATTCCGATCGCACCGCACATGTTGTTAAAAAGCACTTATGTTTCGGCAGGTCAAGTGTTTGACATACGGCTTTGCACATAATACAGATCTCTGAGAATAAATGAAGCAGAAAAATACAAATCAAACCTTGAGAATATGAAGTGCAGACGTCGGGAAGACCGAATGAAACGGTGTGTAGCGGTGAGTGTGAGGTGCGAATTGTCGACGAAACATTGATCAAACGTACTGGAATTAAGTGGAAATTAATGAACGACATTAGTCATTAGTCTGTGGAATACATCCCCGGTGTAGCTGAGGAGGTAGAGGGGGATTTATTGCTGGAAGAGAAAGAAAATGAAAACACTCAAGGATTTCAGTGCTTAGAGAGGCTTTTTGGTTCATTTTGGCCCATGCTTGATATTGAAATTCATACCGTGTTCTTTCACTAGGAAAAGATCCAAATGCTCTAATCTACCACTAATCTACACTGTGTTTAGCAGGTCTTCAATTCAGTTCAATTCAATTTTATTTGTATAGCGATTTTAACAATGGACATAGTTTACAGAACATAAGAAATATAGTACAAAAAGCTCAAGGTTAATGTTAAAGGTGGGGTCTCCGATGTTTGAGAAATGCTTCAGAAAACTGAGTCGGGCTGAAAACTAAATAAAAATCCAAACAAACGTGTAGCCAATGAGTAGAAAGGGGCGTGTCTTGTCAATATGTGCAGAGAGAGTGTTCAGTGCGCATGTGTGACATTAGCAGAAAGCGGTTTTAACATTGACATGGAGGATAAAAACAAGGAGTAGGACCCGTGTTAATATAGGATCAGCTTTCCAGCGCTGGAGAGAACTGAAGGATCAGGAAGTTGGTCACATATTCACAGATTGGAGTTTCCTGAGTCAATAACTCCTGAGCTAAACGCTGTTACTACACAAATAACACCTCTTTTCTATCGTAGTAATCGCTGAAATTGACCGGTTTGTGTGAAAAAAAGGGAAACTTGCTAAATAAGAGGTGTTTTTAGAAAGTAATAAAATGATATTTGTGCTATATCTTTATAGCACAAAAAAGTAGCTCCCGATGCTCTTAAAAATCCTAAAATCTTATAATAAATTTTAAAGATAATAAAGATAATAAATTTTCGCCATGTTTTAAAACCTTAAAATAATACTATCATAAAATCTGTAAAAATCCCCAAATCTTTAAATCTTAAACTCTCAAAATCTCTTAACATTACAATGTCAAAACCTTAAAATTAAAATTTAATCCAAATTATTCTTTAAATCATGAAATATTCAAATCTTAAACTCTCGAAATATTCTCCGAAAATTTCTCCAGCTGTTTCTTAAAAAAAAAAAAAAAAACACTTTTTAAACTCAGCATCTGGATGAAGCCTAGAAAACGTACTGCTGTTAAAGCCACGCAATCAGATGAGCGATCTTTTTAAATGGTAAAAATTACGAGCCATCCATTGTGGATGTAGTACAGAGATGCATTCAGTCACGTGACCTTCTTCGAAGCAATCCAAAACCCACGTGAGTTCATTTCACAGCACAGATACAGTAAATATTTGTTACCTTTTAAACCAACACAGATATATCTTGAGTATTGGCTGTTAATTTAAAAAATATTTATATCCCGCACACTCGACCGTACACAGGGTTTGATTAGTGGTCAAGCTTCAGATTCAGAGGCATGAAATTCCTACAAAAACTTTCTCATATTCCTTCCCAAGTTGTTTATTTTCCTATAAGAGCACACCATGCTGAGTTTTTAATAAATGATCGACGAGGGCTCAGGTGTAAACATCTGCTCATCTCAGCTATCCGATGCTGTTAATAGCACGTCCGAGGCCGCGGGGTTGGAACTCCTCCAGAACTCTCTTCCCATGAAACGGTCTTAAGAAAGTTTTTCCGGAGCTAATCACGCTAACCCGAGCGTCCTCAGGTGTTTAAAGCGTTGCTTGGTTTGTTTAATATTCTCATATTACGTTCTAGGAGTTATAGATATTCTCGTTCTTCCCACGATTCCTCTGGTGACATTTCTTTTATCTCCAGGCTGCGATGAAAATGATCATATCTCAATCCATCTGACATAAAACATATGAGGCCCATTTTTCTACACTGACAAGCGACTGCTCGTGCCCGAGACATTTATAACAGCAGACCTGCTCGGTCTTAGTGGTACCATCTGTGGCTCTAATGAAGACCCGGCTACAGCATTCAGAATGTATTAGTGTGCAATGAGAAATCTCTTCACCTGAGTTCCAAACTTCGAAAAGAGAAGCATTTAACATCCACAGACTTGTTTTTCGGGACTCAGACAGCGTAGGTAGCGGATGATCTTGAGCGGAATTACTCATCGCACGGATAAGTGAGCCTAGATCATCCGTCATTATGATAGATGGTTTGGCTGAAGGTGCTGCTGCTCTTTTGTCCTCATTAACATGAAAATATTGGGAAAGTCTTTACTTGAGTCAAATCTACTTTGCTTTTAAATCGCTCTGGGTCCAAACACCTTGAAAAATGGCCTTGGCGATGACCGAGGGAAAACATTTGCTTAACTAATAATCACGACTTAAAGGGATAGGACAAGCTCGCTCACTCAGGTTCTTGCAGACCTGATAAGTCGAATTCCAGGATTTGCCCATGTGTTGGAACATGGAGAGAGATTCTTTAATCCTCAACACCTCACCTACACTACAGCAAGTTGTAGGCTCTAATATTGCAAGGGAAGAAATGAATAAACAGAGAACTGTTTGGACAAACAAACAAATAGGTAAATAAATAAATGGAAAATGGCTGAATAAACAAACAAATAGGCAAGTAAATAAATAAACAGAGAAGTGTTTCAAAAAAATAAATGAATAGGTAAATAAATAAATAAATAAATGGAAAACTGTTTAAATAAATAAACAAATAGGTAAATGTTTGAATAAACAAACAAATAGGGAAGTAAATATATAGAGAAATGTTTCAAAAATAAATGAATAGGTAAATAAATAAATAAATAAATAAATAAATAAATAAATGGAAAACTGTTCAAATAAATAAACAAATAGGTAAATGTCTGAATAAACAAACAAATAGGGAAGTAAATATATAGAGAATTGTTTAAAAAAATAAATGAATAGGTAAATAAATATATAAAGAAATAAAATAAAGAAAGAAAGAAATAGAGAACTGTTTAAATAAATAAACAAATAGGTAAATAAATAAATAAATAAATAAATAAATAAATAAATAAATAGAGAAATGTTTCAATAAATAACCAAATAGGTAAGTAAGTAAGTAAGTAAATAGAGAAATGTTTCAATAAATAAATAAATAAATATTTCAATAAATAAAGATGTGGAGAAATAAAAAGCAAGCATTTTCTATTTATTTGTTTATTTATTTATTTGTTCAAAAAAAAAAAAAGAACATGCTGACTTACTCATTTTATATAGTTTTATAGATTTTAGGGTTTGCAGAGTTATTTATTAAATGCTGCATCACAGCATCACATTAAATGCTGCATCGTAACATCCACAGACGATCTCGCTAGCCGCCCTCTTCCGCATATGTTACACAACACACTATGTCCTGCTTCATCTTTAACTTCGAATAAAAACATCACAAAGTAAATGTCAAAAATTTAAACTCGACACGTAGAATCTCTTCACTTGGACACTCTTATTTTAAAGAGTACATTCCTGCTCCATTTTCCCATCTTCTCCTTCACCGCAAATCCGTCATGACAGAAAACGACTCAAAACACGACTTAACGTGACTGGCAGGAAGACAAGTCGTCTGCTGTGACCCGGAGCGACGCTCAACACGTTCATATCAATCTTCTTCAGACGTGAAACGGACGCACGTGCTTCTCACCCGAGTTAGATTACTGTAATCAAAGTAGTTATGCGATGAAGGAAAATAGATAATGCTCTAAGATTACAAATAAACAGAGCGGTATTCAGCTGAAACACAGGGTCGGAGGGAGAGAGAAAAAGAGAGAGAGAGAGAGAGAGAGAGAGAGAGAGATATGAATCTCTGCCTCATGTGTTTATCCAAACAAATATGAACTCCCAGAGGTTTCGGTGTTTGCAATTATGCGTACATTTTGCACTCACCTCAAAATATCATCAATTATATATATTAAAAAAAAGGATGCAAAGCACCATCCTCTTGCAGCTGTGTCCGCTTAGCAACGGACTTTCTGCACCACTCACTCTTTAACTCTCTCCGTTTCTTTTAAATATGCAACATGACACATACTGTATGTTTGTGGGGGTAAAAATGAAAGACTAAAGATTAATCTATTAAAAAAAAAAAAAGATTTATATATTATTTTTTGTATATTATTATTATATTTATTATATAATATATTATTTTTTTATATATTATTTATATATATATATAATAATAATAATAATAATAATAATAATAAAAGGCTGGATCTAGAACATATTTCCAGATAATATTTACATCTTTATCAGGTAGGATGTTATATCTCCACCTTTATTTTAAAATAACAATAAGAAGTTTTATTTTTTTTTTATTTATTTATTTATTTATTTTTTTATAATAATTGCTTTTTTTTAACATTTTTAAAGAAAAATGTTCACTGATGACATTAAATTAAATGGTGTGTGTGGCCTGTGGTGGCACAAACTTTTGCACAAAGGAATGTTTTTTAAAAATATTCGCTGAGAGCTGGAGTCATATTTATTTAAGATAAAAAAAAAACAAAACATTTTAAACTATTCGTTGATTTTTCGATTGTTTGATTTATTTGTAATATGAATCGATTCCTTTGACATGAGCTGATTATTCATTGATTCGTTTGTAACCGAAGGCTCGAATCCAGCTGTATTTACTTTGATCTCTGACCCCCAGCGTTTGAGGAAGTCGAGGCCTGTACCTTGATGGCCGCCGAGGCGATCTGAAGGTGGTGCAGTTTCCTCAGCGTGCTGTCTCGGTCGATGAAGTAGGAGGCGGCAAGGTGATGGAGGGCCTCGAGTGTCAGCGTGCTGTTAGCGGCGTCTCTGCTTGAAGGAGCTTCGCTCAGCTTCCTCTTATCCACGAAAATAGTCAAGGATTCCTCGCCTGGATGAGAGAGAAGTAAGAACTGTTAGTTCACACACCACTGAGCAGCTGATCACCCTCTTTCTCTCACTCTCTCTCTATTCTCGCCTCACCACCATGTCTTTCTGTGTCTCTATCAGCCAGCGTTTGGCAGATAGCCTACAGAGAAGCAGCAAGAGGAAGTAATCAGTACAGAACCGTGATAGCCGGAGTCCTGACTTTAACACGCTGGTTGATATCCGTAATTGTGTGTTATACTGTATACAGAATTAGTTGCTTGCTGTAATAGGAAAAAAAAAAACAATGATGCTTTGGTGTGAGAGAATTACAGTTAGCACCAAGAAGTTGATAGATTTCCAACAAACACGTTTTCATGCGTCTTAAATCAAAGCAATTGGCCAGCCATCAATCCATCCATCCATCTATCCATCCATCCAAATCCCATTCTCTACACCGCTTATCCTACTGGGCTGCAGGGAGCCTGGAAGCTATCCCAAGAGACTCAAGGCACAAGGTAGCTGACACTCAGCCACACAGACTGGACACACTGTCTACGATTCGAAATAAAAAAAACGATACAATTAACCTTGTGTAGACAATGGAACAATCTGAGCATGTGTTAAAATCGAAAAAATATGTGATCTCCAGATCATCGCTGCAGGATTTGATCAATTTTTCAAACTAACAAACGTTCACCCTTTGTTACGTTTTCTTTTTTATCTTCTCTTCCACCATTGAAGAGAACTACCCCTGATACACCGCTCTCATTTTTATCACTGGTCTGTGAAAGGATGAGGGAGAACAGGAGGCAGATCGACCGCCAGAGGGGTTTTGTTCGGGAAGAATGCGATTTGGAGGAAAAATGGCTCCAGTCAGGTGCTGAATTGTCTGGAGATCTAAATGGAGCCCAAATGAGGGCACCGGAGGTGCACTTAGCAGCTGAGATATCGATTGCAGGATTACGGTGGTGAGTACTGTAATTATTCTCCGAGGGAGACGCAGTCGCTGGCTAGTGACGCTTCCGACAATTAGAGTACAATAAGAGTCATAAGGCCGTCGTCACACACCAGCGATGGCAGATAGCGTCACTGATGTTGTGTGATATCACCTAACCTCTGGTATATTTTCCATGTGAATGCAGACCTTGCATACTTGTACTAAAAAATAATCTAAGGAGAAATAGTTGTTTAGCGAAATAAACTTTTGTTAATGACTTAGCGCTATACAATCTACAGAAGCTGTCGGTTTACAGTAGCTCAAGCTCCATTCTGCATAAATAGACCAGATGTAGGACTAACAGCCAAACTGTTTGAGGGAAAATAAGGGTTGCGCGACTATAAAATCTGCCTCAGGAGATCTCTGTTATCGCTAGGTTACTACAAAGAATGCATCGATTCACACTGCAGTTAACAGCCATCAAGTTCAAATTTCAAGCTTCAGTGCGATTTTAGCCTAAAAACTGCAATAAATGTCCAAGTTAGTCCAAGTGTATCATGTTACAATATTTTTAAATGGTTATTGTGAATTAAAGTGTTAGTATCGTCCACTTAAATCCACGCAAACTGTCTTTGTTATTTTCTTCACATGAACATTTTAGGAGATCGATGTTTTTTTTTTTCCTGAATAAAATTATGATGTAACAATTCTATAAAGTTGTACGAGGGTGTGCGATCTTTCGCACTCATTCGAATTTTTTTTTTATAGTCATATTCATTAATTCAGGACGAAAATATTAGCATGTTGATATCGATTTGTTAGTTGATTTGTATTTAATTTGTTTGGTCGAATATAATCTGATTATTCATCTGTATGTTCAGAATAAAACTGAAACACTGGTTCTTCTGGTTTAAGGATCGATTTCAAGATGGAAGTTACTTTTGTTTTTCCCAATATTATTTATTAATAAGACTTCCTGTCTGTAATATTTGTACTGTATCATTCTGAGCTATAGGTGTTTTTTCTTTTTTTTTTCTTGTTGGTTCTTTTATATTTTCCTTGTATTGCTTGTGATACATTTGAAAAGTCAGTGTTGTAATGTAACGGAGTACAAATACTTCGTTACTGTACTTAAGTAGAAATGTCACGTATCTGTACTTTACTTCGCTATTTAAATTTGTCAACTTTCACTTTTACTCCACTACATTTCCTAGATAAAATGTACACTTTTACTCCACTATATTTCCACTAAGCGTCTTCGTTACTACAAAATAAAATCAGAAGAAATGTGTGCGACCGGAATAAGGGAGGTTTGGTGAATCACTGCTCCTAGATTGCATTACACACAAGAGCTGGAGGCGTTTATCTATAACGTTAATCGGCGGAAAGCCGCAAAGACGGCAACCAAAAGCAGTGAAATGTCACTATTCTTATTACCAGAGTTGTAGCACAAACAAAATATTAATGCAAAAAATCCATTCAATACTAAATAAAAATAACATTTATTGATTTGTTCTTTGTCTTGTGAATATTTGTTTATTAATGACTGCATTCATTGGACACACTGTTTGTAGAGAATGCACACATACATGAACTGATCTGATTCAAGACCGGCATCATTACATCATGCATAAAATTTTGGTGTCCACTTTTGCCATTTTAAATAACACCATAACTTTTGGCTTAATATGTAGTCATATAATATATAATATAAAACTCTTCTTGTTTTAAATTCTCACTGAGGGCTAAAACCCCCTAAAGATGAGACCCTAGAACCGCCCCTGATCTTATGCCTACCGAAAATCACTGAAATTTTACTTTTGACTTTTACATCAAATACTTAAGTACATTAAATATCAGAAAATGACTTTTGATACTTAAGTACAGTAAATATCAGATACTTTAAGACTTTTACTTGAGTAATATTCTAAAAGGTAACTTTCACTTCTACCAAAGTCTTTTTCTAGTACGATACTTGTACATTTACTCAAGTATTACTTTATACAACACTGTGAAAGGCTCAATAATTTGAATTATTATGTCTGTAAAAGAACAAATCAATTTAGAAAACCAACTCTGAATATCGTTGCTGTCAGGCGGAAACCTCGTATGTCTAAATTTGGTCAATTTCATATTTTTTCACATATCGATGCTATTGGTCAGTCCCCACGTGGGTCTGTTATTTTTACAAGTTATTAACCAATCTAAAGTCTTGAAAATAGCTTGAGCGCAAATCTCATAACTCCATTGGACACTTCAACTGTCCACCTCTTCCTCACTCCGCGGGAGAGCTTCGCGGCATATTTCTCCTCAAGAAGAGTCGCAACGAATCAACACGTCTTCTGAGGTAAATGTCTTCAAAACACTGGGCTCAAATAAAAAAAAAATCTTGACCCCCGCTAGTTCTGGTGCTCGTCTGAGGACAGGAATTTAGCGCAAGACAATCCACTGCAACGCGGACTAAACCCTGTGTACTGCAGATAAGGTACGGCGTTTTTTTAATTTCCTGAAAAATAACGGTTTTGGAGATACGAGGATTCCGCCTGACAGCGACGATATATAAAACCGCCCTACTGGCATATCTCAAAATTATGCGCCATAGGCTACATAAACTGTGTTCTTAATTAATTCAGTAAATAGAAATCACATCATTTCTGCGAGTTTGTTCGTTCATAAGTTCATATGTTCATGTGTCAGATCCCTATCGCGGGTTAATCAGTGGTGGTTATCGCTTCCTGACATCCAAATAACAAAAAAATTTTTAAAAAAAAACATTACCTGAATTTACAATTTACCTCCTTCCTTTTTATGCAGAAAATAACCTGTCAAAGCAGCATGGGCTAATCTTTAAAAAACTAGCAGTTGCATTTTATTTTCTCCGTTTTTCGCCGGGATGAGATCTGAATCTATCAAACTATCGCGTTCTGGATTTGAACAAAATTAATGCTTTATTGCACTCAGATGCAAAAATGGGATAAAACTGGACCAGAAACCCATCTGTAAAGTGAAAGAAAAATAATAATAATAAAATGCTAGCAGCTTTCAAATGATTGTTTATTTGAAAAATTATAAAGTTTTTCATAATGGTAGTTTTTATAAATAGGTTACAATATGTGTATTTTACATAGAAATGTAAGAATTCATCAAAAATATAATAAAAAGTAGAAGCTGTGACTTTATTTACAGTCAGTGTACGTTATTAAAAACCCTTCTGTGTATCTATAACAATTACTAGTCAAATATTTATATTTTTTGTAACTATGCACTGATATATGAATGATTGCTATACAACATTGCTATAAAATGGTGCATTTTAATACATAATTATTACTATTATGAATTTATTCATGAACCGTCGTAGATTCACGACGAATAGTTTTCTATTACCTAGACTGCGTTCTTGCTGAATGATTTCTATAGTACACTCTTTATAATAATATTTTAATATTTAAAAACAAGCCATTGGGGAAGAATGTAATTGATGCTTAATGGAGATCAGGAGAACGATGATGCCTGAAGCTCCGCTTCCTTGCTAAGTAACTTTTTATTACGAATTCCCATCTCTTCGAATAATGACGCCGGACTGCAGTTATACAAAAGTAAACGATAATGCACGTATTCCTCTTATAGCACAAGTTTTTTTTTTTGTTTTGTTTGTAGAAGCTAAAAACAGCTGTTCCTTAACTAGGCTAGTTTTTTTTCTTTCGAGGAGAAACCTGTAGCTTGTCACGTTATTGTGAAACAACAGTTCTGTCCCTGAAGGACGTTATGGTCGAGTCCTGTAGAGTCGAGGGCCAGCTTTATGGCTGACTGCTACGTAAGGCACTCGTTCTGGAGACTTATAATGTTTAACGATAGCTAGCTCCTCATTTATGGTCTGCTCAAAAAGGCCACATTTATGGTCTGTTTATGCGGAACATCCATGAGGTCTGTGAGTTTTACAATAACACAATTGAACGATCCGAGAGATGAACTTAATATAGCCGAAAGATTTCTTCGAAACTTCTTACGTACCTCCAAGAGTGGCTGAGACCAGGAAGTGTGTGCCATACTTCTTGATGATATTGTCCGCGATCGTCTGCAGGTTCGGCCGCCGCCCCAACTGCCTGATGTTGCGCACAAACTCAGGGTCAAAGGGTACTGCTTCCTGCCTCTCCACAGCTAAGTTGTTTACCTTCCATCGACCGAACTCCCTGCGGAACACCAGAATATACCGTATAATTCACTTAATATACAGGGTCTATTAGAATTGGCTTGACACACCAGTGAGAATTAATAACATGAATAAATTCCCCACAGAGCATAACAGACCCAGCAATTATATCACCTGGCTGTAAAAAAAAAATATATTATGCCTCCACTGAAAAAGATATTTTTCTATTTTCAATTGTTTTGTATTTTTCTTATAATTAAATGTTTCGTTTTTAATTTCACAAATGTGTCACCTCTCATTTTTGGCGCATGCTTACCGAGTTCTGGTTCTTGTTGACAACGTTACGTTTGTTTGTAGCCTATTAATAAAACATATCTATACTTCTACCATATACATCTATACTGTACATCCATTCATCCATTTTTCAAACACAGGGCCATGGAGAACCTGGAGCCTATCCCATCGGACTCGGGGACAAGGTGTTAACCCATCATACGTCACAATTGCACACACACTCACACATTTTGGATGATTTAGAGATGCTAATCAGCCTAACGTATGTCTTTAGTCTGGAAGAGGAATCCAGAGTACCTGGAAGAAACCCCCGACAGAACAGGGAGAACATCCAAACTCTGAATGCACAGGGTGGTAATCAAACCCCAACTCTTAGGAGTGCAAGGCTACTAAGCTGTCATGTCCCCCTCTGCCACATCCCGAAGGGGTTTCATTGGATTCTCCATAGTGGTGACATGGGAGGCCACTGAACCACACTAAATTCACTGTCATCTTTATGGAACCAGCTTGTCCTTGGTTCATGCTTTGAAGCAGGGGCGTAGCCATCATTTAAAAAGTGGGGGGGACGAAATGTCTAGTGTTATCTGTTTTTTTTTTTCAGTTAACCCTTGTGTAAATGACAGGTTTTATTTTTAATCATGATTTTTTTAATCATGCTTTATATGCGTTATGATTATATATGATTATAAAACAGAAAGAAATCATCCTTTGCACCCCATCATCCACCATGTTTGTTTCCCGTCTTCACCTGTCTGTTCACACGGACTCTATTTATACTCATCACCACTGTCTTCACTCATTGTCGGTTATCGTCTTTACTACGTTGTACTGTATGTATGTGTGATTTACCTGCTCCTTATTATTAAAATCACATCTTTAATGTCACTATTCGTCGTCCTCGTCTCTGTCGTGTACATACAGTGACACATACTTGATATTATGTAGAATTGGCAGAGTTAAACATGCTGTAAAATCTCAGTTCAACATTATCTTTATTCTTATTTGAAGGGTTTTGATAACACACTTGTTAAAACAAAAGACGTTATAAAAGAGTTTATATAACGTTTGTCAAAGCAGCTATTTTTCCTTATAATCCTTTAAATTAAAACTTGCTAATTACTCAATACTAATGATTGCCGTGAACGTCATGTACAGTACAGACTATCTTAAACTTTCTTGTCTCTTTGAATTTTAAATCACTCTGCATTTATATACATTGCTCCATTAAAACCTCAACATGTGGTGAACACAACTCTCCAATAAAAAAGTTAGGGGGACGAATTTAGTTTTTATAAAAAGTGTGGGGGACATGTCCTCCGCGTCCCCCGCGTAATCGACGCCCCTGCTTTGAAGTATGGTGCATTATCATGTTAGAAATCACCATTTAAAGAGGGGTAAATTGTAGCCATACAGGGATGCAAGTGGTCAACAAAACTCAAAATATCTATGGAAGGGATATCCAAACTTCTCATTGACGGACTGGTGTGGATGCAGGAGCCACACCGGATTCCACCTGTTTTATCAGTTGATCTTGGCATTAAATAGACTCAGGTGTGGCTTCTACTGGGTTATAATTCAAAACCTGAACCCATACTGGCCATTTTTCTGGCACATAAGACTAGACCCCCTTCTTGGTTTATGGCGTTCAAATGATTCTTGACTGTTATTAAGCAAAAAAAACTTTCCCCACACCATTACACTACCACCACCAGTCTGAACTGCTAACACACGGTACTCCATACGTTCTGCACGCTGCAGCAGAAACTGACATTCAACAGAACATGCCAAGTTTGTCCAATCTTTATGTGAGCTGTTTGGGTGAATCTGTGAATCAGATTCCCATCCTTGACTTACAGGTAGTAGAACCTGATGTGGTCTTCTGCTTTTGTTCTAAGGTGGTGTGCTTTCTGAGATGCGTTTCAACTCAACCTGGTTGTTGTGAAGAGTGTTACTATAACCTTCCCCTCAGCTTGAACCAGGCTGGTTACTCTCTTCTGACCTCCCTCGTCAAGACATTTCCACCCCTGGATCTGCCCCTGACTAGGGTTGGGAACTGAGAACCGGTTCTTATTCAGAACCGGTTCTGTTTTTTCAAGTTTCGGTTCCAAACGCGCTTCCGATGCGATGACGGGCAAAGCACTGGGAGCGGTCACTTTAAATAGCCATGTCTTATTGTCACGGAACCGTCAGGTTCTTCCCTCACACAACAAACCAGATCCTCATCACCTGAGTTCTAATCACCGTCACCTGCCACCCGTCATTACCGCAACGCTTAAAAGACGCTCATACACACACACACCTTGTCCAGTCCCGTACACGCTAGCTGCTCTTGCATGCTGTGTCTACTAACTCGACTCTTTATCTCTCTTTATCCTGTAGGATCCAAGTTCTTCGTCCTCCCAAGAAGCTAATCCGAGTGTGCTTTCTTCCAGTCATCCCGTGTGTGTGGTGGAGCCTCGTCTGCACTGTTTTGCCATCGCTAGCTTTATTCCTCCACCGTTTATCAATAAACGCTGTTGTTTTTACGTTACCTCTGTCTCCGTGGTCTTCTGTCTGTGACACTTACCTCATGAATATTAATTGTTTACACTGTTTACAGTCACGCAACCAAATTAACGCAGCTTACCACAGAAATCAGTCACACGCGCTGCTGTGCTGAGGTACGCTTTGTGTTAAACATGTCTAAAAAAAAGTCTAAAGTGTGGATTCATTTCCAAAGCTACAACAATGAAGCAAATCTCCCCCCATCTGAGAGGGTTTTCTCCACAGCTGGAGATACAATAAGCCAGGAAAGGTCTCATCTTCTCCCAGAGAAAGCAGACGTGTTCATGTTTCTTCAGAAAAATGTTTTGCTAACTGTTTTGCTAAGTTGTAATTCTGGATGTTAAATTTGATGTTGGATTTATTTAAATTTAAATTGATATGAATTGAAATGCTCTGTTTAAAATATTTAAAGAGTGATTAATAAACACAAATGGAATTGTTTAAGTATTGTGCATTATTTTACACATTTATTTTATTATGGAATCGGAATCAGAACCGGGAATCGGAATCTGAACAATTTCTTTTGATACCCAACCCTACCCCTGACTGACGTTTTTTGTGTTTCGCACCATTCTACTGTGAACTATTGTGTGTAAAAAAAATCCCAGGAAGCATTTTCTGAGATGCTCAAACCAGCAACATCAGCCAGGGTGAAAGTTTTCTGAAACAACTCTGAAACATATGACTCACAATCACACCTATACTGTATAGAAAGCATATTAGCGTATGAACGGTAGACTCCAGGAAGTGACAAAGTGCAACTATAGTGTAAGATAGTGGGCCGTTAGAAATGAAAAAGCAGCATGTGACAAGAAAAGGCCACAAAAGCAATCAGCACACAATCTGGCTCTCCTTTCCACCTCCTCCTGTTTATACCACTTCTGTTCCACACTTCCCCTGTACACTTGGCCGACACAGACAAGAACAGTAGGTGGGATTTGATTGTGCTGGGACTAAAAGACGCTCAACAGGGAGCCAGGTGCTAAACACACTGTACAGTTCTTTTTTTCTCTGAAATGTAATCTGCTCAGATCTTTCTATACCTATTTTCCCCCTCTGGTGTTCTGACCTGAAAGGCATGAATAGAGTGGATGGCTTGGGAGGAAGGTGTTTAACATATTGTTCATAATCAGCAAGATGTTCCTTACACTCAGCATGCATGCCTGTTACCGGTGAGACAATATGTCTCGCTGTACAATGCCTAAATTAATTATTATTCATTAATTAATTTTTGGGGGCACGGTGGCTTAGTGGTTAGCACGTTCTCCTCACACCTCCAGGGTTGGGGGTTCGATTCCCGGTCCAAAGACATGCATGGTAGGTTGATTGGCATCTCTGGAAAATTGTCCGTAGTATATGATTGCGTGAGTGAATGAGAGTGTGTGTGCCCTGCGATGGGTTGGCACTCCGTCCAGGGTGTATCCTGCCTTGATGCCCGATGACGCCTGAGATAGGCACAGGCTCCCCGTGACCCGAGGTAGTTCGGATAAGCGGTAGAAAATGAATGAGAGAGAGTGAGTAATTAATTTTTGATGCTACTGTTTGAGTTATCTCACTCGACTCAACACGGTTCTACTCAAGGACACCAATAGTCCACTTTTATAACTGAGCAAATCCTGGCAAGGATCAATTATTAGCTTTAAGAAAATCTGTCACTGCTACCCATCAGCCCCTTACTGAGAGGTCCTCAGGATGTGTAGCGGTTTGATGAACGGTAGCTATGGAAATGGATAAGGAGGTAAAAGTCATAGCTAAAGACATCCTTTGGCATTCAATAGCCTTTATTACATTGGCAAATGTACAAGAAAAAAGTTACATGAGTGGGAGGTTTTAACTTCATTGTTGGGGGACAAACAAAGACCAAGTTCATTAAAATGCAGGAATAATGCAAAACTCTACACAGAGAGTTCAGGATCGAACCGTGGACCCTGAAGCTGTGAGCCACCAACACCACCTCCTACACCACTCTACACTGACTCTAACGGTAATTTATTTTTTTTTTTTTGCCAACACGATATTATAGTAATTTCTGAGCTATAATTTCTAAAGGTTTAGTTGATCAAAATTCAGATGAGCTCATCAGTAAAGCGTAACCATTCATCCAACACCCGAATTTCTTGCCACAATTACCATCTATATTAATTATGTAAGATAACTTTTGTTCACTCGGTCAGTTGCTGCATAAATGTATTATGTCATATGTCAGGTATTTGGTCTGCTCGGTCTAAGAGCTATTCTGACAATATACTGTATGTAAAATTGCAAGGCCATTTTAAAGCAATGGTGAGAGAAACGTACGCCTTTAATACTGTTGGCTTACCAAACACTTCTAATAAGAGTTTGGGAAAGGGATTTTTCCAGTTTGTTTCCTGCCCATTGGTTTGCTTGTGGGAGGTTTTAAAATGTTCAGTGGGTGTTTGCCAGTGTGATTTTATTAGCCATTGATCAGTTTTGCAGACTAGTTTTGATTGGACATTAGAATGTTTTGGGGCTGGTTTTAATTGTCTAATGGGACTGGTCTTCATTAACCATTGGGATAGTTTTGGGGCAAGTTTTTAATCAAACAATTGGATCTATTTTGAGCTGAATTAAATTACAATTTTTGGGGGTTAGTTATAATTGACTATAATGACTGCTTTTGGCTGATTTTAGGGATTATTTTCTTGCCACTGAGCTGTTGTTTGAGGCTCTTGCCCATTTGGATGCTTTTGGGACTGGGTTTGATTGGACACTGGGTTTGTTGTTATGTTTTACACAAAATTATTGTGTGTTTTTAGATACGTCTTGCTTTGCTTGGTCGTTCGGCTGTTTCCTGGCAGTGTAGATTCTAACACTGTAATCAAAATCGAAAAAATGCAAGACTTGTACCCATGTGCATTGTATGGTCTATAGAACGAGGAAGAGTCTCTAAACCACTGGGGACGGTGCTCTTAAATGCCCCAGGCACATGTGACAAATTGGCAGTTGGGATGGCTTTAAAACGATTCGGTGATTCTGGGGCTGAATTTATTGATTATTGGGCTGTTTTTGATGGTTGTTTGAGTTCATTGGTCATTGAATTGCTTTTATAACACCTACTTGGCAACCCTGACCAGTGCAAATACATCAAATCAAGTAGATTCGTTTTCAAGTCGAACTTTCTAGCTGTTTGTCTTTATAACAGCAAAATAAAAAAATAGTTGAAATAGTTAAAAATGAAATAAAACAACTAGTAAAAGTGGAAGCAGGGTATTTAAATTGTTTGGGTTAAATACAGTCGCGTGTCTGTACTGTACCTGTAAATCTTGTAGCGGGTGGTGAAGCCGTGTTGGTGTCGCTCGGAGAAGTCGGTGAACTCGTGCGCACGGCGGAACGGCCCCTTGTCCGCCAGCAGCCACGCGAGGCGTTCCGCGGCCCCTGCGCACGCCCCCGCGGCCACGAGCAGCAGCAGCAGGAGCAGCGCGCGGAGAGCACCGTGCCTGGCCATGCATCCGCGCGTGCCGCATCCCCGTCGCGCTTTCCCAGAATTGCAACAGCAAGGTTACGTGAACGTACCTCGCGTGTCAAGTCCGTGTCAGTTCACTGATGCACGTTAAGTCAATAACAGAGCCGGTACAGGTGGTCGCATTTACATCATCCATACAGCTTACCTTATTTTGTAGTCCTTTCTTTTTTTTCTCAGCTCAATGCAAACTAACTTTTTTCCCACCTAAATGCAGGTTTATTAAAGAAACGTCCCCGATTCGATGCGACCCCAGTTAGATAAGTCCAATGCGCGTAAAGTACGCGGCGAACACGACTGGATATCTGCAGAGTACGCGCGAGATCCACACACGGTGTCTACTGACAGCTTAGAAAAGTGTCAAATCAGAGTAAAATCGGATCCGTCTAATCTTCGTGGTCCTCCAAAACAATTCCGATTGGGAAACACAGTGAAGTTCAGTGTGACCGCGCGCGTGGAGGAGGAAAAAAATGATGCATCTCCCATTTCCCTTATCTGCAGGGTGAGAGAAGTGCACGCGCGCCTAGTGCACTTTGGAAACGCTCTGCATTTTAAAGGACAATCTCTCTCTCTCTCTCTCTCTCTCTCTCTCTCTCTCTCTCTCTCTCTCTCTCTCTCTCTCTCTCTCTCTCTCTCTCTCTGTGCACATGCGTTTTCAAATCTCACACTGTTATCCTCCTTTCATCCACGCGTATGCACGTGTAATGCATTTCTGGAACACATTTTACAGAAAGCTTTTTAATTGATCCTCTGAGCACAGGCATGTTTTTTTAATTGTATTTAATTATTTATTTATTAAATTTTAAATCACTGCTTATAGCCTTCTGACCTTTGGCACTGTGGCCCTGTGTCCTTATACTTTTAAGGGTAAGACTTAAAAGAAATCATGTTTAGTGTTTATGCAATAAATGAGCCTGTAACTGTCTAATTCTATTTATACTCTTTGATTGAATCTATATTAGTACATCATAGTGTCATATATCATTAACATTATGAAAATTGCACCGGTTGGCCATGACGTTGCACTCCATTAACACGCCGGGACCTGAGCACGCCTTGGGTAATGAAGTCACTCAGTTCAGAATCACTGTTTGCCTTTTTAGGTGGAAATTAAATTCCGCCGTCTGAAGCGGCACATCTATTAAGAGGCACAGAGAGAAAGATGAGGAGAGGCAGGAGAAGAGAATAAGATAATGAAAGAGCAAGAGAGGGATAGGGGAGAGATGGTGGGAAGGAGGGAGGGAAGGAGGTGTGGAGGGGAATAGACAGACACAAATAAGGGTGAGATAGAAAAGTGACAAGGACAAAGAGAGAAACTGGGAAAGAGAAAAGGAGACGGAATAATTATTGTGCTGTTGGGATTTCGAGTTTTATTTCGTAAGGCTGTGTTATAACTTATCAGTTACGCTGCATTCATTTATTTCTTAAGACAAAACAAAGGGAAGCTTTTGTTTGATTTATTAAAGATGTAAAAAATCATTTTTTGCAAGCAATCCGACACTCCGTATTCTGTGATATAAGGTCGCTGTGGAGATATGTGTGGATTTTTTAATGTACCTTGAATTCAAATATGTTGGCAGGTTTCCTCGTTTGTTTCAGGTCTCTCTTGGGTAGAAACAAATTCAGCACTTCTTCTAATTCCCAATCCTTGTTTCTTTTCAGATTATTGAAACGTTGCATAACCCAGAGTAAATTCAAGGCTCTTTTAATAACAGCATATCATCCAGGTCCCAAAGCAGTAATCCATCACTATAACCATTACACTACCACCACCATGCTTCACATCTGAAGATGGTTTATTTACTTTATACCAGACATAACAGGAACTAGGGGGGCACGGTGGCTTACTGGTTAGCATGTTCGCCTCACACCTCCAGGGTTGGGGGTTCGATTCCCGCCTCCACCTTGTCTGTGTGGAGTTTGCATGTTCTCCCCGTGCCTCGGGGGTTTCCTCCGGGTACTCCGGTTTCCTCCCCTGGTCCAAAGACATGCATGGTAGGTTGATTGGCATCTCTGGAAAATTGTCCGTAGTGTGTGATTGCGTGAGTGAATGAGAGTGTGTGTGTGCCCTGTGATGGGTTGGCACTCCGTCCAGGGGTATCCTGCCTTGATGCCCGATGACACCTGAGATCCCCGTGACCCGAGGTAGTTCGGATAAGTGGTAGAAAATGAATGAATAATAGGAACTCAGCTGCCCAAAATTCAGCAAACGTTATCTAATAAAAGTTATTATTTTTGTTAGGCAAATCCCATCTTTCCTATGAATTTGACATTTTCTGTTTTTTTTTTTCTTATTGTGTAGTATTATCATCACTGATCTAGAAAGGTCTACACTGTTTAAAATGTACTTCTTGCCTATCTTCTCACTTTTTTGGGGGGACTTGTCAGTGTGCCCTTTAAGAAATGTTACACGTGAGAAAATTCACTTGAATTCATTTTTCCAGGTCTTCGTCGTTCAGTAATAATGGCTTATACGCTGGTTCACTGGAGTTCAAATGCCTCTATAATGACTTTGTGGTGCCTTTTTTCCTTACCTCTTTTAAAATCTCCTTTGATTGTGCCATAATAAGCTTGTAGAGGCTTCACAGCACTTGGTTCACACTGAGAGCAACGTTTCAAACGAGTGAGTTCTAGCTGCAGACAGGTCTGGCTGTGTTCACCCAGCCGAATCTAATTCTCGATCAGATTTGGTTAATTTGAGGGTCGACTGCTGAGCGATATTGGTAATGCTGCGAGTTTAATAAATTTGTGTCTTAAATAATGTGAGAAGTAATTAAAAAATGTAATTCGTATTCAAAATTATCTTTTTGTCTCTGAAATCATGCAGTAATAGTGGAAACCTGGTGAAGGGCAAATACTTTTTTACTGTTCAAAGTCTATAAGTTCATTCATTTTCTACCGCTTACTACCTCGGGTCACGGAGACCCTGTGCCTATCTCAGGTGTCATCGGGCATCAAGGCAAGATACACCCTGGACGCTTCCAAACACCATCATGCTTCCACCTCCGTGTTTCACAGTTGAATGAAATTTTTTTTGTTGATTTAACATTAACATCTGCAGCTAGCATAATGATTAATGAGTTGGCTCTTAAGACGATCATGCTACCATCACCATGCTTCACAGTAAGTACTAAACAGTAGAGTTTTTATTTTGTTTGTTTTGTTTTAGTGTAATCTGAACCAAAGTGAAAAATAAACACAAATAGTGACACAGAAAAGTACGTAGACAAAAAGACAAAAAGGAAGTGAAATATGGTGAGCTAAAGGGAAAGTAAATGCTTCCTTTATAAGCGAAATATATCGAGAAAAACTCACACGAGAAGTTCACCCGACGATGCCATGCTTCCAAACACCATCATGCTTCGACCACCGTGTTTCACAGCTTGAATGAATTTTTTTTTTGTTATACTGTAGAAAAAAGGGAGAAACCTACATATACTAAAGGATGAAAAGAAAACTAAATGAAATACAGAAAAAGTAGGAAGTTGGAGAAAATATTGTGTTGGAGCCTAAGCAGAATATGTCTCAGCTGTAGCTCAACTATGGGGGATATTTACACCTGGTCACTTCATGTGTTTTCTGTGATCTGATATCTATCCGATGGTAAAAAGACCAGGTCTAAATGCCCTCCAAAACGTTTTGGAGACGGATATAAATCCGATGGTACAAACCACTTCAGGAGGTGGTCTGGGACGCGTTTCAGATGAAACTGGACAGGTGTGAATGAATGTGGTTGTTCAAGCTACATACGTCAGCGCTATACTCCTCCCAAATGGAAGTACGTCACTCGCAGGTGACTCGCGAGTCGTGCATTGCACCAGAAACAAATAAATGTAAACGCTGTTTTTTTGTAACATAACCGTCGTAACAATTTTTTCGTCTTCTTTTTGATCGCGTTCTGAAAACCGCATACACCAAAGCGTGTTGCATTTCAATTACCCCGGAAATGAGGTCAAATATATTAGCATTTTGGGCGGGAGTAGAAAGATCGGCTCGATATCCGATTCGCCGAGACGCATTTATGTGGCCTAATGTAAATGGAACAGTTTTAACAAATCAGATAGATATCGGATCAGTGAAAACACACAAAGTGACCGGGTGTTAAAAGGCCCTACAACTCACGTAAAGAATGCTCTTGGTCTTCACATTTACTATAGTGTTATTGTAAGATGCTGCATTTTATTTGTAAAGAGAAGGGAAAAAAGATACAGCAGTTACAGTGAGAAGGGACAAAAAATAAAAAGACTTACTTTAAGGTTTATTTGTCTGGTTTAACAATTCTAGAAGGGTTTAAAGTTGTATTACTTTTTTGGAACGGTTTCTGAAAGGAAAAAAAAAACTGCCTCATAGGGTTTCACATAGAAGCTTTACGGGACAAATGAAGTACACTTCATGGTGCCTCCTTTTTATTTCTTTCTTTCTTTTTTAAGGCAAGTGAGAGAAGAGAACATAGCCGAAGGGATGAAAAGTAAAAAATGAAAAATGTAGTAAGTTGCAGAATGAAGAGGGGAATGAAAGAAGAAAAAGAAAAAAACACACACACACACACAGAGGTACCGTCTTAAATATCATCTATCATCCTAAGAGGAGTTTTCAGATAGCCCTGCTTGGGAGGCTTTCGTGTGTAAGAAAGAAATGAAGACAAGGGGAATGAGAAAGAGAGATAGGAAAAAAAAATACAGATGCCGAAAGACACGGATTAAAGAAAGGCAGAAGAAGAAAGAGAGGTGAGACGGTAGAGCGAGACAGGATTCAGGAAGCATGAGAGAGAGAGAGACGGTAAATCAGTCCCCTAAGGCTGAAGCTTGTTATAGTCCGGGGAGGTGTGTGTATGTGTGTGTATGTGTGTGTGTGTGTGTACACAGTAATTGAAACGCCTATACCTCTGCACTTCCTCTCTCACACTCTTGCTCGTTTCACTTGTTCCCGCTCGTCTTTTTTCACGCTCTGTTCCTCGCGTTAGTCTCTTATTTGCCTCTCCTTTCTCTTACGCTGGCTCTCAGTGTGCTAAAGCAGCTCCTGAAAATCAGCAGAGGGATCACTCATGTAGATTTCACCTGACAAAAAGCGAGAGAATCGAGGTTTGCTTCAGGGCAACAGAGCGTGTAACACAAGCGAGTGTGTGTGTGTGTGTGTGTGTGTGTGTGTGAGCACAAATCAGAGTAGCAGAAAAGCCTGTAGGCATCATTTCTGATGCAAAGGCAACAATTTATAATAATAATAATAATAACAATGATAATAACAGTAAAAATAATATCTAACAAGCTACAGTTTGCCTGAAATAAAAACGACATTAGCATGTTGCAAGGCTCTAGCAATAGTCTGAGCATTTAATTATTTATTCTTGGGAGATTTCTACAATCACTCCGGTATTTGATCAAAACAATGTTTAAATGTTCTTGAAAAAAAAACAAAAAAAAAAAACGATGTAAGATTTAACATTAACATTTGCAGCTAGCATAATGCTAAGTTGGCTCTTAAGACGATCACGCACGCTAATCACAGTTAGTACTAAACAGTAGAGTTTTTGTTTTGTTTTAGTGTAATCTGAACCAAAGAGAAAAATAAACACAAATAGAAGAGAAAGAAAGAAAAGTACGTAGAAAAAAAAAAAAACGAAAAGGAAGTGAAGTATGGTGAGCTAAAGGTAAGTGGGTGCTTCCTGGGTAGTATTCTTTCAAGGTTGAACATTACGTTCAAACAGGAAAGGACCGACCCATAATGTTCTCCTGTGGTACACAAAAGAAAGGTCCATTTTCGTTTTCCTTTTTTTTTTTTCGTCCGTTCGTTTTTTTTCTCTCCTTTTATAGAGAACATTTTTGGAGAAGCAATCCAGCCTGGAATCGTTTCTAAAGAACCCGTTATCAATAAATGCATTACTGTGACAGTGCACTCTTTCATTTCTCGTCTTAATGCCTTTAAATGGATAGATGCACTGCGGTGTTGCATGCGCACGGAACAAATATATCCTTTCTCCCGTTTCCGATCAAAAAATAACGGAATCCTTGAATACGATTGGACATGTAGCGTAAAAAACAATGTTCTCTATCAGCAATTGTCTTGGCTGTAGTTCAAATCTCTTATTAAGCTATTATTTTTATTGTAACATCGAATCCATCGGGACTCGGATGATGGATGTAATCCAAGTCTAAAAATAAGCAATTTTTAAAAATAAAAGTGTTATTTAAACATAATTCAAATCCTTAGTGAAATGCTTTAGCAGCTGTCGGTCATAAAAAAAAGGTAGAATAAAAAAATGGAATAGAATGAACAAGAAGAGAAAAATATATAGAAAATATGGATTTGTGGCAAAACAGTATGACTGATTAAATTTTAACGAAAAGTAAAATAAATTATAGTTGACGTGGCAAAGTTCCCTGCAAGGAGATTTATGGAGTCTCCAGTATCAGCTTTTCAGTTTTTTTGTTTTTTTTTTTCCCCACAGGAAAGGCAGAAAAATGTACCGTCTTACTAAATGTGAGAGAAAATCTAAAACGCTGCGATAGAAGTGGATGTTCTGCACGAAATCTAGGTCTAAATGGATAAAAATGATGTTGTGCTTTAATAAACAAATGGCTTCGCTGTTCCTTATGTAACACAGCACACACTCCTAACCTTTAGAATGAAAGGAAAGCAAAAAAAAAAAAAAAAAGCAAAAAAAAAAGAGGAGTTTCTACAGTATCTCACCCTGCTTGCAGTGTGTCTGTAACTTTACTTACTACTGTATGATAGAGTGATTAGAATATTATTCAGAAATGAGACAGAACTAGTGGTAATTATACAAATAAGCTCTAAACACCTCTGAAACGGTAGAAGACCTAGCGGGTGACGGTTATTTACAGGGATTTGTGTGATTGGGAACACGTGTGCGTGATTAGTAATCAAGAGTCTGTGAACAGATAAAAAAGAATAAAGTGAAAAGAAAAGATTTTGCAAAGATATTTTGATTCAGATAAAAACCTTATTTTCAATTCCAGAAAACAACTTAAGGGTTTCGGATAAAAAAAATTAAGCTGATTACATTTACGGTATTTAGCAGATGCCTTTATCCAAAGCTACTTACATTTATCTCCTTTGCTTGGGAGCCCAGGAGTGGCAGCCTGGTGGCCCTGGGATTGATCATTTGGTGCTTAATATGGTAACTACCGCTAACCACACAACCAGGTTGAACAACCAGATTTAGGTTGACCACAAGGTTGAACAACCAACCTCCATCCTTCATAAGAATGATTTTAGTCATTTTCCATCCATACATACATTTTCTATAGTGCTTATCCTACAGAGTTCTGGGGAACCTGGGACTTGGGGTACAATCAGGGGACACCCTGGATGAGTTGCCATCTAATCATCAACTCAATAACCCAATACATTTTTCCACAAACTATGGACAGGACAGTCATACCCCTTTTCCACCAAAAAGAACTGAGTGCTAGTTCAAAGCTAGCACTGGTGCTAGTTCAAAGTTGGTTCCACTGGCGAACCTTCTAAGAACCGGTTTGCCTTTCCATTGGCTAGAGAGCATCACACAGCCGAGTCTGACGTCACTGTATACGTGTCACGTTACACAGCAACGTTAGTGCAGCAGCGACAAACACAAACACAAACACAACATCAACAATGGCGGATGTTGCTTTACTGTTAATGCTCATGGCATTGCGAACCTACATTTCGCGGTAAAGTAAAAGTGTATTAAACATTAGTATACTTAAGGTACATTATCAAATGCGCTAACAGTAGCCCCACCCACAGCCCCTGACACAAGCGGTTCTTAAATCTAGACCAGCAACGTTTTGGTGCTACTTACTGTAAGAACCACTTTTCCTGGATCAGAGCCGGTGCTTTGGCTGTCGAAAAAGAAAGAACTGGTTCTAAATTTAGGCTCCGAACCAGCACTCAAACTGCCTCGGTGGAAAAGGGGCATCAGCCTCCGTGTCTTTGGACTCAGGGAGGAAACAGGAGAACCTGGAGGAAACCATCAAAACACAGGCCATATAAACTCCTCACACAGGGCAGAGGCGAGAATCGTACCCCCAACCCCAGGGGTGCAAGGCTGTAGTTAAATACAGAAAACCACTGAATTGTTTTAGTTTTTAATAAAACTTCGCTTCATTCATGCATTGCGTCAATCATTAAACTGCTTTCTAGGCCAAGGAATCACTAGCAAAAGTTTGTGCATAGGAAAATAAAGCGCAAATGAAAACAAGACCAGTGCCCATGACTGAGAAAAGAAAATGGCAACACAACACAAAACCATGACGTCCAAAGAAAATGGCAACACAAAACAAAAGAAACATCTTGAGACCGTATGTGAGTCTTACAGCCTTAGGCAATGGTACACAGTATGAATACTTTAAAGCAGGCTACTGATTTACAGTAAAAAAAAAAAAACTTCACCCAGAAGATATATGTTGGCCCCATGACTGTAAATGACCAGGCCAAGTTCCCAACTTTGGAAAAAACCCTCAGTGATAGGTGAGAATGTTGTCAAAAAATGTTGAAATGTTTTGCATTGTGTGCAACTCACTTCTCCTTCAGAATTAATGCTCAAAATCAGTCATAATACTCAAAATTCAGTGCAGGAAAACTTCCATAATACTTTAAACTTCCAGAAAAATCCATAATAAACCCTCCATCATTTTAGCTATAAAAAGATCAATTATCTCACCTTCATGACTTTATTATATAATAATAATAATAATAATAATAATAATAATAATAATAATAATAATAACTAGAACGTACATTTCCTGAAGAAAATGTGAATGGTGCTTGCAAGATGCAAATCCCGGAGGCTAGTCGAGACAAGGTATGTGACGTCATCTGAATACTCTCGAGGAAGTTTTTCTCATTGTTCTGAGTGTTTTGATATGTCACATGTCCATGTTGTGCTAATTTTTTATTTTCGCGTGACATCGCGTGACATCATGTGACGTCAGCAAAATACACGCGAGGAAGTTCTCCTCATTGTTGAGTGTTTTGATATGTCACATGACAATGTTGTAAAAAGTTTTTTGATTTTGCATATTTTGGGGCCGGGGCTGCGGCACAAACGGAAGGCCAGTCGGTACACCAATTTAAACCTTTGTTCAGAGTATCACCCTAAAGGAGCTGGCCGAGTTTGGTGTAGATAGTTCAAAAGCTTGGAGAGTTATAAACCTCCAAAATTTATAATGGGAGTCTATGGGAAAATAAGGCCACTTTGAGACCCGGTACCGGAGGTACCGGTACTCAGATCGCTTATAAAAGTCATATAAGCAATAGTAATAATGTTGCTTTGCAAGCACCATTAATAATCATGTTATGAATCTTTTATCCACTATTTTATGACATGCTGGGTTAAATGACACTAAGTGCTTGTGATGCATGCTTCTAACGCTGAGAGGGATTTCTTTTCCCTACAGGTCTCTAGATCGGAGTTGGCTTTGGTGTTAATTTTGCCCTGTAGCTATGCGAGCTTCTTACAGTATGCACACCAATAAGCTACAGTTAACCACAAGCAGTAGCGGTTAAAAGCACTTTAAAATGTATTAATAAGCACATTTATTGTTGTCTGTTTTATTTTGTGATAAAACAATAAACTTTGTTGTTGTTTAGAAATATTATCTCATACTAAAGGATTTTCTGGGCTTAGTGGTTAGCACGTTCGCCTCACACCTCCAGGGTTGGGGGTTCGATTCCCGCCTCCACCTTGTGTGTGTGGAGTTTGCATGTTCTCCCCGTGCCTCGGGGGTTTCCTCCGGGTACTCCGGTTTCCTCCCCCGGTCCAAAGACATGAATGGTAGGTTGATTAGCATCTCTGGAAAATTGTCCGTAGATTGTTTGAGTGAATGAGAGTGTGTGTGTGCCCTGCGATGGGTTGGCACTCCGTCCAGGGTGTGTCCTGCCTTGATGCCCGATGACGCCTGAGATAGGCACAGGCTCCCCGTGACCCGAGGTAGTTCGGATAAGCGGTAGAAGATGAATGAATGAATGAAAGGATTTTCTGGAACATTCGTCAAAAGAATTAGATCCCAGTATCACCATATCTGACCTTCACCATATCAGTGATTATATTCAACAGTATTTTATTCTTATTGTATTTAATGGAGCCTCCGTGCTGCAAATGAGCTGATACTTTGATCGCAATTAGCCAAATTGCATGAACATGGTTATTTGAAATAGCTTTCTATTTTGGACCAATGGGATGTATCTATCTGCAGGTCTGCATCATGGCTCCACATTGCCAGAAGAATTAAAAAATCTGATCAAGAGACTTTTAGGAGGTATAGAACAAGCCATAGTGATGCTAATCAGGGCCTTGGTGGCCTTCCGCCAAAAAAGGGATGCATGGTGTAGCTCTAAAAAACAGACACCCAAGACCTTCAGACTGCTGTTTTTCTGAAGGGTCATTAATGGAAATTAGAGTTTCTGTGACAGCTCAAAGAGTGTAATGGACAAGACAATTTGTTAACTTATATGAGAAGTTTGTAAGGAAAAAAAACACCTTTTTTTCTCTCCAGCTTTCAAAAACTCTAAGATTAAACCTTGGTATATAACATGAAAAGAACCCTGATGAATATTCTGAGCACATTCTTCATTCAGACTAAAACAAATTTCTTAGGCACAGAGGGGGTCCAGAGTGTTTGGTGTGAACATGGCCAGGAGTACCACAGTGAAAGCATAGTCATGACAATGAAGCATGGTGGTGGGAGCGTGACGAAACCGTGCTGCACGAGTGCAAGGGGTGTTGTGGAGTTGAGGTTTATACTGTAAAACCTTCGAACCACCATGAATTGCCTGTGAATATACCAAAATGCTGACTGACAAGATGATTCCCAATCTCCAGAAGCTTCGCAAACGATGAACAGTTCAGAACGATAACGATCCAAAGTACACTGCTGAAATGACTCAAAAAAAAAAATAAAAATAAAAAAAAAAACTGAACGATTTAAAGTCAATAGAACTAGAACACGTTTTTTTTAAAGAGAATGCTGGAGCAAAAAAAGGATCTCAAGCTGAAAGAAATCTCTGCAGAAATTTGGGCAACAATGGCATAAATAAATAAAAAAAATCACATTAACGAAAGCTGCGCTTTTTTTGCATATACATTCTAAAAATATAAAAATAGGGGGGCACGGTGGCTTAGTGGTTAGCACGATCACCTCACACCTCCAGGGTTGGGGGTTCGAGTCCTGCCTCCGCCTTGTGTGTGTGGAGTTTGCATGTAGAGCCCTGCGCGAGACTGTTTTTATAAACCCGCACCCGCCCGCTCCCGCTGAATTTCTGACCAGGACCGCCCGCGCCCGCAAGCTGCGTGTTCCATTCCCGCCCGCACCCGCAATGTTTGTGTCCACTCCCGCCCGCTCCCGCGGATTTTTTCTTGAGAGCTTGTGAAAATTTTGATTGTATACAAATGATCAGACTAATTATTAGTTCAGGCTAATGTCCAGAATAACAGAATTAAACATGGTTGCATTTAAATAAGATAAATTAATACTAAACCAAAGCAACACACCTGACAAAAACATTTGTTTTTTATTATAAAACATTAACCGTTTTAACAAAACCACAACTAGCGGCACCTCATTTTTTAAACGTACTGCATGATACACAGACACGCACCAAATGATTAACTGTTAACAACTGTGCTTTTTCCTCAATATGTCGAGACACAGTGGTTGGATGTGACAGCGCATATCTCACATCAAATGTACCAAATTTAGCGGCTACATTAACAAAGTGCTGAACTATGTCAACAAAGCCATTCCCGGCAACAATGTCATACGATCTAATATCTTTACAGCAAAGTGTGCCACATTTTTCCATAGTATCTTGCTTAACGTGAGCAGGAAGTGCTTTATTGAAGAATGAGAGCTTGCTTTGACCACTGAGAACTGTGCAGGTTTGAACGCCTCAGGCCAGACATGCCAGATTTATGTCCGTTGTAAATGAAGACTTTTGCACATTTGTTGCAACTTACGAAGTTTAACTCTTTCCCATTTTTTTCAGTGACAATTGAGAATTGTGTCCAGATGTCTGACTTGTCTTGCTTTGCTTTTGTCAAGTAGACAGCCGCTTTAATCTTCTTCTCAGCGTCATGTGTTGACTCCATTCTTATTATTAGGCTACGCGCCAAATCCCACCGGGTCCCGTGGATTTCCCGGTAAATTTTCTGACCGCCCACTCCCGCACCCGGGGCAAAGATGAAACTGCCCGCTCCTGCGAGATTTGCGTTGGGTTCCGCGGGAGCCCAATCCCAATGCAGCCCTCTATTTGCATGTTCTCCCCGTGCCTCGGGGGTTTCCTCCGGGTACTCCGGTTTCCTCCCCCGGTCCAAAGACATGCATGGTAGGTTGATTGGCATCTCTGGAAAATTGACCGTAGTGTGTGATTGCATGAATGAATGAGAGTGTGTGTGTACCCTGCGATGGGTTGGCACTCTGTCCAGGGTGTATCCTGCCTTGATGCCCGATGACGTCTGAGATAAGCGGTAGAAAATGAATGAATGAATGAATGAAATGTAAAAATAGACTCGAGCTACAACAAAGTCTACACAAACACCGATGTAGTGAGAACAATGAAAACAGCCACAACGCAATTTTCGCTCAATGGGTCCCTCTGAAATCACATCTGCCCCAGAGAGTTTTTTTCATGTAATTACTGTAAAAATTTGTTTGCCTGCAGAACTCAATGTTTCCTCATGTGACACGTTATCTGTAAATCATTCTGTGTAATTCTAGGCAAAAAAAAAAAAAGCCTCTCGTATAATTTTCCTCAGTTGGTAATAATTATCTTTGACCTATAAAAATGATCTGCTACATCCAATGGATGATGCCAGCTTCACTCTGTATGTAATATGTACATGGTTTTTTTTTTTTGTCTAGTTTACACCAATAATTATGAATTGGTTCCTGTCTAAGAGAAGAATGCATTAATATACAAGTTGTGAGTTGAACTTTGTTCTTTGGCAGTCATCCGTACCGTTAGCGAGTAGCCGTATACCATGATGTCAGCTTTATCCGCGTCTTTGCTTTGCTTTGCTTGTCATTTCATCTGTAATTTCAACATTTGCTAGATCTCTTCAGTCATACTTATTTATTGTCTTGATTCTATTGTTTTAGCATATACAGTAGCTAACACACATGGGAAACATTTGAATTCGGCCATTTTCAAGCGGCATCGCGCTTATTTCAGGTGATTGGCATGTGATTTGCGTTATGCTAAGATTTAGGCATGTGGTTTGCGTTATGCTAAACTGGTAGCTGGTAGTATGTGCAATATTACACTGTAAACTGATTCAGGAGGATTGGATTGTACTTTCAGAACATTCCGAAATATATGAAGCTTATTGGTACTAATGGGAACTAAGGATGGGTTTCATCTTGTTGTCAAACACTGGCTTTGCGTCATACTGTTTAAAGTCGTAGTACGGTGATTAGTTAGTGAAAAAAAAGACAACGTTGAGAGTTAGTGTACTTTTATACTGAGTCGTTGAATGAAAAACCAAAGCAGAAATCTGGGGAAATTTAAGATAAGGATCTTGTACTTTGCTTATTATGGACATGTTTGTGGTACGTTGTTTGTACCATATGTTGTACCATCTGCTTTTACGACATGGATAGCGGCAAGTAATAATAAAGGATTAGAGATGCAGCTGTGTTCCGCGCTCTGAAAATGTCATGATTCTGCAAGGGGTGAAGGGCAAAAAAAAACCCAGCTATGTTTGGTTTTACATAAATATTAAAGAAAATATAGAATTAAAAAATAAATAACATAATAGAGAAGTTTTTAATCTATTCTGTGTAATTATCTAAATTATGTATAAATAAATTAGGTTATTTATTTATTTATTTTAGACAGAATACTATAGCTTTTGGATTTTGCCTTTGGCATTCTAGAAAAGTGAATACTGTTTGATTGATTAATTGATTGATGCTATATATATATATATATATATATATATATATATATATATATATATATATATATATATATATATATATAGCCAGTCTTAAGTGAAAAATTGGATACATTGGTGGGTGTTTTTTGACAGTCTGCACTCACACTAATCCTACAGTTGAGGCCAAAATTATTAGCCCCCTTATGAAATTAGACAAAACTCTTGATTTCTCCATGGAAATGACCATTAACAACAAGTGTTTTATAGTGTGTTTGTTTCCAAAATAACAAAGACAAAATCTCCACTAAGTTTGATTAGGATATTTAATTGAAATAGTGAGTTGAAACAAGAAAGGGCAAAAATGAAACGTCCAAAATTATTAGCCCCCGGTCATTAATAGTCAATAGTGAACCCTTTCTGAGCCACAACTGACAACAACCTCTTAGAGTAGTTCTTTACTAGGTTGGCACAGGTTTCCTGAGGGATTTTAGCCCATTCTTCCATTGCAAATTGCTCCAGCTGGTCCAAATTACGTGGTTTCCGAGCATGGACATTCACTTTGAGCACTCGCCACAGATTCTCAATAGGATTGAGGTCTGGGCTCTGTGCGGGCCACTCCAGGACCTTTGTTTTGGTATCCTTCAGGAACTGTTGGACCAATTTCGATGTATGCTTTGGGTCATTGTCTTGTTGGAAGACCCAGCGACGACCTAAGGCTAGACTACGAGCAGATTTCTGCATATTATCCCTCAAAATGTCAACATAATTTTCTTTTTTCATGATGCCATGCACCCGAACAAGGCTCCCTGTGCCTGAAGCTGCAAAACAGCCCCACAGCATGATGCTCCCACCACCATGTTTAACTGTGGGAACTGTGTTCTTAGGGTTGAAGGCCTCACCCTTTCTTCGCCAAACATAAGCAACATCCATGTGCCCAAACAGTTCCAGTTTAGTCTCATCAGACCAAAGCACAGACTCCCAAAACTCATCTTTACCTTTCAAATGTTCACGGGCAAACCTCAGTCTAGCTGTGATGTACCGCTGTTTGAGTAAAGGGGTTCTTCTGGGACGATGGCCCTGAAGCCCACCACGATGAAGAGCCCTCACAACTGTGTTCCTTGAAACATCAACTCCAGAAGAGGCCAGGTCAGCAACAATCATCTTGGCAGATGTCTGGGGCATCTTGCTGATATCTCTGACTATTTTCCTCTCCAGGGTTCTTGAAATCTTGCGCTTACGACCACGCCCAGGTTTGTTTCTTACAGAATTTGTCTCCTTGTACTTGGCAATGATGCAACGTACGGCGGTTCTAGACACTGTGAAAAGCTTGGAAATGGCAGTATAGCCTTCCCCCTTATCATGAGCCTCCACTATCTTCTTTCTGAGCTCAAGACTGATTTCCTTTGTCTTTGGCATGGTGAGTAAAAGTAGTCTCTCCCAATAATGTGTTCAAGTGCCCTGTTCCTTGGAGTCCTTTAATGCTGATTGAATGCCCAGGTGTTGTTAGGAAGCCAATTGACTGCACAGGTGTGGTTTGAAAGCTGATTGATTAATTAGGTGTGTTTTGAAAGCTGATTGATTAATTGGGTGTGTTTTGAAAGCAAATATTCACAAGGGGCTAATATTTTTGACCACCCCATTTTCACTATATTTGATTATAAAGCAAGCCTAAAAATGTATTTTATATTCCAAAATGTACCAAAAGCTACTAAATAGCACTGGCGAATGTTTGATTATATCAAGTTTTATCAATGCTGCAAACATTGGAAAGATCTTTAGGAAAATGTTCCAAAATTCCTGGGGGGCTAATAATTTTGGCCTCAACTGTATCTGACTAATCAGACAAATGAGGTTGGACACGGTGTATCTTGAGAACTCATCTTCGATGTCTATTAACTAAATGAGGGCAGTCTGCATCGGATAATTGACCCACTGATTGATTTTCAGGTCATAGACGGTCCACTGTGGGCTCCTGTTCAAGAGGAAGACTATCTTTAACATTTTATACCCATCTTAAAACTAGATAAATAATAGAGGTTTTAGTGGGGTTATTCCATTTATTTGAACATTGGGAACTCATATTAAATGATGATTTCTTTCGGTTAAACGTATACATATATATATATATATATATATATATATATATATATATATATATATTGCGACGACGGAGCATGCACCGCCGTCCCACACAGCCAAGATACCGCTCCTCGCCCCCAAAAAGCGCTAAAAAGGCGGCGATTCAGCACCGTGGACAGCACCGCTGAGAAAGCGCTAAAAAGGATTCAGCGTGCAAGGCGGGGCGGCAGAATTCCCGCCGAGAAGCTGAGAGCCAATCGGGAGCGCCGCTGTAGCACTCACCCTCTGGCTGGGCAACACACGGGAGAGCCAGGCTCAGCGGCTACAGGGAGGTAAGGGGGGCGTGCCTAATGGAACGAATAGACGTTATCCCTTTGGCATTCTTTTCAAGGACCTCCCGCGGATCCAGAGCTTCAGATCGCCGATCCAGCCCATGGTATACTCCTGGAGAAGGACTGTTTCCCCTGGTCACAGCGCCCCCCCCTTCTGCTGTCTGGAATTGGAGCCGGGATCTCTTCCCAAGCACCGCAAAGGAAGGAACTGATTATTATATTCTTTCTCATTTACCTTTTGCTGCATTAAGATTGCACCAACCTGGGAGGAATAATAAAATCACGACCTTGCTTGCCTTAATCCCGTCTCTATGCTTGTTCCTTTGTGTCCCAATCCCTCTAAGTGCGCTACAATATATATATATATATATATATATATATATATATATATATATATATATATATATATATATATATACATATACATATATATATATACATTTTCTGACCGCCCACTCCCGCCCGGGGCAAAGATGAAACTGCCCGCTCCCACGAGATTTGCGTTGGGTCCCGCCTAGAATTACACAGAATGATTTACAGATAACGTGTCACATGAGGAAACATTGAGTTCTGCAGGCAAACAAATTTTTATAGTAATTACATGAAAAAAAAACTCTCTAGGGCAGATGTGATTTCAGAGGGACCCATTGAGCGAAAATTACGTTGTGGCTGTTTTCATTGTTCTCACTACATCAGTGTTTGTGTAGACTTTGTTGTAGCTCGAGTCTATTTTTACATTTCATTCATTCATTCATTCATTTTCCACTGCTTATCTCAACTATATATATATAGGAGACCCACCTGTTCCCAAAGTAAAGCTGAAGAATCCCGTCCACCTCTGAAGGAATTTGAAGTAATCCACCTTGTTCCCGAAGGAATTCTCGCTCAAAGGAGTTCAACCTGTTCCTGCAGAGCTTTTTAACAATCCATCCCAAAAAGAAATGTTGCTTGCTTGTACATGGGTTTTTTTTTGTCTAGTTTACACCAACAATTATGAATTGGTTCCTGTCTAAGAGAAGAATGCATTAATATACAAGTTGTGAGTTGAACTTTGTGCTTTGGCAGTCATCCGAGCCGTTTGTGTACCGTTAGCGAGTAGCCATGTACCATGAAGTGGGATGTGGTAGCTCAGTGGTTAAGGCGTTCGACTACTGATCGGAAGGTCATTGGTTCGAATCCCAGGTCCACCAAGTTGCCCCTGCAGGGCCCCTGAGCAAGGCCCTTAACCCTCAATTGCTCAGGTGTACTGTATAAACTGAAATAAGAAAAATGTAAGTCACTCTGGATAAGAGTGTCTGCTAAATGCTGTAAATGTAATGTAAAAATACAATGATGGCAGCTTTATCCGCGTCTTTGTTTTGCTTTGCTTGTCATTTCATCTGTAATAAGAGATAAATAAAATATCTTTAAGGATCTTTAGGATTGCTGAACCACCTGCTCTCAAAAGAACTAAGGTTAATCCTGCTAGCTTCTAAATCTGACCACTTCTAAAGAAATTCTGACCCATTCTGCCCACTTCTAAAGAAATTCTGACCAATTCTGAAGACTTCAAAGGAATTATGACCAATCAACCACTTCAAAGAAATTCTGTCCAATTCTGACCTCTGCTAAAGGAATTCTGACCACTTCAAAGGAATTCTGAACTCTGCTAAAGGAATTCTGACCACTTCAAAGGAATTCTGACCTCTGCTAAAGGAATTCTGACCACTTCAAAGGAATTCTGACCTCTGCTAAAGGAATTCTGACCACTTCAAAGGCATTCTGACCAATTCTGACCTCTGCTAAAGGAATTCTGACCACTTCAAAGGAATTCTGACCAATTCTGACCTCTGCTAAAGGAATTCTGACCACTTCAAAGGAATTCTGACCTCTGCTAAAGGAATTCTGACCACTTCAAAGGAATTCTGACCAATTCTGACCTCTGCTAAAGGAATTCTGACCACTTCAAAGGAATTCTGACCTCTGCTAAAGGAATTCTGACCACTTCAAAGGAATTCTGACCTCTGCTAAAGGAATTCTGACCACTTCAAAGGCATTCTGACCAATTCTGACCTCTGCTAAAGGAATTCTGACCACTTCAAAGGAATTCTGACCAATTCTGACCTCTGCTAAAGGAATTCTGACCACTTCAAAGGAATTCTGAACAGTTCTGTCCTCTTCATATGGAATTCTGACCAATTCTGACCTCCTCTAAAGGAATTCTGATCAGTCCTGCTGAATTCTAAAGGAGTTCTAAGAAATCTTGTTTGGTCTTATGGAAATCCTGGCCAATCCCCTAAAACAAAAGAATTCTGACCAATCCTATGCACTTTTAAAGGAATTCTCACTAATCCTGCCTATTCTCACAGGATTTTTTTGACCAATCCTGACCAAAGGTGTTAAGACCAGTCCTACTTACTTTTCCTAACAATTCCTAACAACAATATCCATGTTGAAGGTATCCTGACAAATCCTACCTATTCCTGAAGAACCTTTGAACAATCCCACCTGCTCATAAAACAATTTAGACCAATCCTGTCTGCAGCCAAAGTAATTCTAAGCAATCTGCTCCTGAAAGACTGCTGTTTTCTTCCTGAGGAATCCTTACAAATATTGTCTACTCCTAAAGTACTGTTGCCTGTCCTCTTCCAGTGGAATTCTGATTAATTCTAACCACTCCAACTGACTGTACAATCCCCAAAGGGATTCTGACTAAACCCATCCACTCCCAAAAGAAAGTCTGAAAATCCATGTCCACTTCTGAAGGCCTATTTCTGACCACTTCAAACCATTTCTCACCCATCCGGTTTGCTCCTAAAGGGGTTCTGATGAATCTGCCTACTCCTACAGAACCTGTCAACAATCCCATCTGCTGACTCAGTTTTTTTTTAAACCAATAAAATTTTGTCCGAATTAACCATAACCATATATAACCATAACAACTAATATTCTAATTGATGCAGCATCATCTATCTGTTAGCATGATGACAACAATGATCAAGTATGTTTCAAAACTTTTTACTCTGGTTAAAGTGACTTGAATGATGCGCAAAGTATGTTCTGAAATATTCAAATTTTTGGGGGGTTTTAATGAAGGTCTTCTTTAAATGAAAAACTAAGTGAAACCTTAACTGAGTGAAAACACTTACTAGTGGACTCTGCTGTACTGTATATTACACCAAGATCGAATTTGGTCACGCTCACTATCTCTTATGACTGAGAGCAGCTGTCTCTGCGCCGTATGCCAAACATCACCCGAGGTTCAAAGTCACAGATGTTTCACACACTCGGGCACGTACGGGACGAGTCCTTCTCTTGCTTCTTTTGAGAACTTTTGCCTTTGGGGTCTTTCCAGAAACCCCCAGAATTCCAATGTGGCAGTTTTCATCAGACTAATGAGCTGAAAGTAATAAGAAATATTCTGTTCTTATTTATACCACAGCCCTGTGGGGTTCTTGTTTCTGATTGGTCAGCACACTACACCAATACAAGGCTGTATTCCAATCATACACCTACATTATACGACATACATCTGTATTCCAATCATACATCTACAATTTTATATCTGTAGCTCTGCATTGTTATAATGTGCTTAATGACTTAGATATTGATGTGACAGGATAATGTCCTGTTAGTAACACTAACAGCATTTCATAATAGCATTCTTCTCCACAATCAGACAAGAAGCATTATTTCCACATGCTCTGTCCCAAGTACTGTCCCTCTGAAAGGCCAATGCTTTTATTTATTTATCCTTTTTGTAATAGTCCATGATGTATCTTGGGCATCCCCAAGGTCTCATTTGATGGAAGGTCCAGTACTGTTCTCTTGACTAATGCATTTTTAATGATACGCTGCTCAAAGTGCTATGAAGAGGTTAGCTTAATCGCCGCCAGAGCTCTCAGGAGTGAGTACCGTCAGTACCGGACAAAAGTAAAAAACTGCCTACATAGAAATTAAGTCCTGAAATATTGAACATATACCTTAGAGGGTGCAATACACTGGTACTATGATATGTCATAACCTGGACATATAAAATAGTTATATTACTGCAATAATGCTAGACCTACTATATAAAACATACGCTGATATTTTCCGTAGCCTAGCCACTGTTAGCAAGACATATGTTTGCTTAATTTGCTTTAGCTTTCTATACTATGCCGTTTCAAATAATTCACTGATTGCTTTACAGAGGACTCATTTATTTAATTATTTTCATGAAATTAAGTAAAATAGAAATTACTAAAAAAACTACCAGAGCTTCTGAGTTTGATGTCAAGATGATTTTTATTATTGGATATGACTAAAAATCAAGTTTAAATTCTAAATAATTGTTGAAATTTACAGCAGACATGAAAAATTATATATATATATATATATATATATATATATATATATATATATATATATATATATATATATATATATATATATGATATAGCTTATGTAATGTTAGGCTATACCAAGACTATTAGGCTATGCTATTAGCTATAAGCTTTAAAACTATTAGCTGTTTTAAATTCATCAATCCAACAAAACAAACCAAACTTCAATAAAGATTAAGGCACTTTTAAAGAAAGCTGCAGGCATGTTGTCATATGGTAAAGTGTATTCATTTCACTGTATAATTTTATTTTTTTTTTTTGGTGAATGATGCAACCAGTGAGCAAACACCTGCTACAAGGCAGATAACTGCTTCCACCTACAACTCGACATGAACAAGTGGTACAGTTTCCTGAACTGATTTACACCAAAATGTACACGATGGAGGTTGACCAAGTTGTTTTGGATGAAACAAACCTCAAAAGATTAGCATGCAAGACCATTAAGTCACTTAAGGTTAGCCATGCTGGTCTAGATTTTTTGCCATTTTTTTCGTTAATGAAACTAGCTTGCATAATTTTGTTTACTTGCAACTAACATTTTTTCAAAAAGGAACCTGTCAAATATTTTGAACCTTGACAACATCTTTTGACAAAAAGCTTGTTTTGTTATGGTTGTCTTATCCATTTAAACCTGGCACAATTAAAAGTATATACACAGATATGAGACGTCTTGCAGATTCCGAAGCTTGTAGCTACAAAAGTAAAACAAAAGCCATCAGATGCTTTGTAGCTTGTTGGGTAAGGCTGAGGGTAAGCATTCATTTGTTTGCTTAACTTATTATAAGCGCTTATTTTGTTATCCGTCCCGGTATTGCTTATTACTTGATCTGAAAAAAAAAATAAAACACACACACCATTAAAGAATCCCTTCTCTAAATTGTTTGCAACTTAAAGCAGGAAATCCAGCTTATTATTTTTAAATCACGAGAGTCTCTGGTTTCCATCCAATTGATTCTGAAGCTACCTGATCTTCTCTTACCAGGAAGGTCTTATTGAGCTGCAGCCACTGGAATTAGTCGTCCCATATACACATGCTGTTCTGAGAACAATTTATCCTGGGATGCGTATCTACTTTCCGTCTCTTGCAGTAAGGCCCCACTGAGAGAGTTACAAACCAGAAATCATTAACATGTCATTAGCTTCCCAGAGCGTCTAAAGTGAAGCTGTGAAAGTGCTCAGGTACTTTATCATTTCTTCATTAATCAAATATTAATGAAAAATATTATTTATTACTAGCATTTTTTTTTGTACTGTGCTGCTTTTCTTTAAAAATGGAAAAAATGGTTTTGTCCATTAAACATTATTTTTCTAATCATATCTTACAAGCAATAGACATATTTTAGGTGGGGGCTGAGGGGGTGATGGGGGTTCGGGTGGTTACTATGGTTCATGCTTTATTGCTCTAAAACTAATAACTCCATTAAGATGTGATTCATTCGAGTGAAATATTCACTCCAAGTCCGACTCTGTCGCTCAGGTGGAGCTGTGATCATCTTAAAAGCCTCGATGTACAAAGTTCTTCACTTAAGCTAATGAGAAGTCGGCGTGTCGACATCCGCACTGTCTTCCTTGTCATCCTCTCCAAAAGATGAATAAAATCATTTTAAAGGCCGTGCCGAATAATTACCAAGCCGTCATCCAAGCAGGTACCCCTTTGAAGCCTTCAGCATTAATAGGCAAGGTCGAGATGACAGTCTGCAAGCGAGGTTGTTGTTTTAATCTATTTTAAGATTAAAAATCATTCCTCTACGCTTATTCTTTGACTTATTTTTATCATTGCCAAGTCAATAAAAAGAAGCTTTATTATAATCTAACTGCTAATCTTTTTTGTTAGTTTTTTTCTAGTGTAATAGAGTGATAATATGATATGATATTTGCCAATGTCTCGTGTCATTTCCTTGTTTTATGAAATCTTAAATTTGGCAAAAGAATTCTATTTATTAAAGATTATCTTAGTGCCAGGAAATGAAAGTTTTCACTACCAACCATGGTACCGTAGTTGCTTTGGATATTCAAGAGTAATGAATGTTTAAAAAAAGAAACAGCTATTCTTTAGCTTTTCAAGGAATAAGGAATCAAGCATTTGCTTGGGAACATGCTGTTGTGGGAAAACATGACTACGACTGCAAATTGGAGTCACTCTTACTGTAATAACCCTGAATGTGATTAGTTTCCTACAGCAGAAGTTTCCCAAGTGTTTTATTCCAAAAATCCATTTATCGTTATCGCTACCTATAAATAGTAGTTTCTCTCTCTCTCTCTCTCTCTCTCTCTCTCTCTCTCTCTCTCAGCAAATTGTATCCTAAGTCTGCATTTTCTATCCCAGATATTTTTCCCTTTTGGTTCAAAAGCTTGTGTTTAAATGTGATGGATTCAATGCTTTTGAAAAGCCATGTTTTCACACTTCTACTCGAGAAAATCTGCTAACCATGAAATGCATAATCTGAACGGGAAACCTGGACAATCTATTAAAGCGTGTATGTAACAAGTACAAACAGACAGTTCCTGTGTAAATATTGACATAACTTTTTGAGCTAACTCAACAATTACGGTATAGATCGTTTCTAACTCTGAAGCCGGAAACGTTGATAAAAACCATTTTGCCTCTTTAACTCTCCTTCTTGGCAAGTGTACATGACTAGCAAATTAGGAACACTTCCTAATTCACTGCATGTAGCCATTATTTCAAATATAATTACCTTTTTCATCGGTCAAACATAGCAAGTGAGGTAGAGCTGAGCCATTGAGATCAAAGCTGAACACTGGCTTTCTGGCAGTCAGGGATTTCACCTTGCAACCTCCTGGCATCCACACAGAACCTTAGCATCGAGCAACCATGGCCTATTATCTCAGCACTATGGGTGATTTGGCAGAGCTTTATCTCTAAGCCCAGACTGTTATTAGATGCAGAAACAATCATGGCCTGACAAACTGAAGCTGCTGGATAAATGGCTTGGCCTGGGAAACTCAAGCTGCTGTTCAGTCCTTCCTGAAAAGCTGTCTCTTGGGTAGCTTTTGGGGCTTAAATACAAATCTAGGGGTTTGAATACAAATTGTAACTTGCGGAACTGTAAAAGATGGAGGATCTGTTATTCATTGTTGAATTATTACAAACTGGCTTTTGAATACACGTATGATTAACTGTAGTTGGCCTTGCATGAAATGAATTTCCTTTTAAATGAAGGCAATTAAGAATTTGCTTACTTGTACTTTTTTTAAGGTTTTTTTTTTTTGTTTTGTTCACACAGACAAAGCTATCAAGCCACTACGCCGCATAGAGTTTTACAAGTGCCTGCTGATGGAACATTTCAAATGATCAATACGACATAGCTTTCCACTTTCTGTCTTACAGTACATGCTGAGGTAAGTTTTTTCCTTTTGAAAGTATTTTCCTTTCATTTGGGCAATTCAGGGACTGCTCTGGGCTAAATGAAATTGCACGTATCACGTCCTGCTGAGCTACTTGAAAAGAATCATCTGTTTCTCTCACTCTAGGCTTCACCTGGTGGATCACAAACCTCCAGGTTAATTCCTCCATGAAAACTTTTGGTAAAAACAGAAACCACTTGGTCAACACTTCCTTGGTCAACTTTCTCCTCTTTGACTTATTTGCAACACACTTGTAGTAGGCAGGTCAGTTTAGGGGATTTTAATTATAGCCTAGTGAATTTTTCAGTAGGAGCTTGTTTCCATGGCGTAATTTATATACACATTTTCCTTTCTACACTTCCTATCTGAATGGCTGAGTGGCTTCTGAATGGTCCTTTGAATGGCTACTAGTTCTACCTTTATGAACTCTTCTGAACTTGGGTGTACCAAATAAACCTTTAGGGAGCAAAGCAGAACCTGATTTTGCACCATCATGACTTCCCTCTGGATAACCCTTGATATCAAAATCGATGAGTGACTAGCTCTATGCGGTATTATTCCCCTTCATACCGTTGAAATACCTTACAGATTAGACCCTATGTGCCCAATTTGGAAGGTCAGACTTGAATAATACTTTTGGAAGACTGGTAGACCATCATGACAAGGTAAAAACTGAGGCTGGTAGGATTTGAGATCAATGAGTAAATGTGTATAAATCATAGAAAGTCCCAAGATCAAGAATTGGCCAAGTATTTTTTTTAAATACAGTTATTGCACTACCCGCCTCCGCCTTGTGTGTGTTTAGTTTGCATTTTTTCCCCGTGCCTCGGGGGTTTCCTCTGGGTACTCCGGTTTCCTCCCCCGGTTCAAAGACATGCATGGTAGGTTGATTGGCATCTCTGGAAAATTGTCCGTAGTTTGTGAGTGTGTGAGTGAATGAGAGTGTGTGTGTGCCCTGCGATGGGTTGGCACTCCGTCCAGGGTGTATCCTGCCTCGATGCCCGATGACGCCTGAGATAGGCACAGGCTCCCCGTGACCCAAGGTAGTTCGGTCATGACAGAAGAGTGAATACGGAACCAGACCAGTGCTCTGGGGGTTGAACACCTGGAACAGGAAGGAACACCTGGAAATGTGCCCGGTGTGTGTGAAGTCTACCTTAGACAAAAACACATTCTGCCCTCTTCTGCATACCTCTGACTGAGTTCTCAATCACCTTTAATTGAAGAAAAGCCTTTATTTTGTCACATATATATTACAGCACAGTTAAATTCTTTTCTCGCATATCCCAACAGAAGAGGTTGGGATCAGAGCACAGTGTCAGCCATGATACAGTGCCCCTGGAGCTGTGAGGGTTAAGGGCCTTGCTCAAGAGCCTAACAGTGGCAGCTTGGCAGTGCTTGAGCTTGAAGTCCAGTCCTTCAAACAACAACCCAGAGACTTAACCACTTGAGCCACAACTGGATTGTATCGCTGTGAGTGAGTATGCAACACACTCCCAACCAGATAGTATGTGATTAAAATGTGCTTCATAAAAGTCAAGCCATCTCCTGGTGGTCGTCTAAGAAACTAAGCTCAGGTCTTTCTGAACTATTTGTGGATCGTTTATTGCCAAAAATGTAACCTGATTTAAAACAGCAGCACACACACATCACACACCACCAACTCTGTTAAATACTTCATTATCAGCTGTTTATGACAGTACACCAAATGCGAGTTAAGAACCTTGGCTTCGATCTTGAGCTAGAATGTGTGAATGAGCTGCTCTCACACGGGAATCACAATACCGTATGATCCTACGCCAGATTCTCTCGCACCATCGTGCAGCGTTCTCTTAATATTTTATGCAATCAGATCCCAATCTATCAGAGCCAAATCTGCATTTAAAAAAAATAAAGATAAATAAATAATAAGAGACTGCATTTTAGTATCCTCTTTAAGTTTATTATTCTAATGGAGCTGTCAAGCCGAACGTTTTAAAGCTGACAGTCTGATTTGTATTAAACCTCTTCATAGACTCATAATTTCTTATTTGCTGTCAAAAAAAAAAAAAAAACAATCCACAAGATAATGAGACTTCAGTATAAATATCTGTTATGGGAATATATATATATTTTAAAACAAATTTGACCATTTTAAAGGTAAAAGCCTCTTAACTTGCATTTTCACATAATATTAGACTTAATTGTTTCTTTGTCACATTCGGGTCCTATTATTATCCGTCCTTGAAATTAAAAAGCTAAAGCCTGAGCTTATATGTGGGGGAAAAAAAGCTTTGAGCATAGCTTTATTTTTATTTATTTATTTATTTATTTTAATGAACAGATATCACTTATATTACATAAGTTGCAGCATTAAGCAGATTAAACAGATTAAAAAAAGTACAATGTGGAGTTGTGGGGAAAAAAATCATAAATTTTAAAATGACAAAATAAAAAAATAAATAAATACTTGGCCTGTTGATTAAACGTTGATTCTTCTTCTAAAAGAGCACAAGTGTTTCATTCTTTCTTTCATGTTGCGAATGTTCTTGACATTAAACCCTGGTGAATTTCACAGCTGGAATTTGATCAGAGCTAGACATTTCGAATACGAGTCATTTTCGCTCAAATGAATCTGATTCCATTTTATCGCCAGCCTAAATAATCTCATCATACAGCAAAAAATTGCCCAAGAGCTGTTATCCTCCCCCACCCCCACCCCCTACATCTTCTACCCTTATGTGTGTTCTCATTACTAACTTGATCTACCATGACTCCATATTTAGCATCCTATTATGCAACATCGCATCTCGTAATGAACTCGACTCCTTTGAGTCGAGAATGTTCTCTTAAGGCTGATTTGAGATCTGCGTTTGTATTTCCTCTGATAATAAACCGTTTGCAGAAGCTGGAAAAAGATCAGATTTGTGGATCAGGCTGGAGCACTCTCCTGCCACATATTCCACAGAGGATAGCTCCTACCTCGCTCTGCCTGTCAGAAAGTGCCGGAAACATGACAAGGCTTCATCTCGGAGGCATAGTGCTGTAGTGTGCAAGATATTTCCGCATAATGGCGTGCTCACATATCTACACTTGGCATAATCTGCCAACTTCTTTGAGGGTACAAGAGGCTACACTTCAATCAAGTTTGCCTTTAATCACATCTGGGCTGTTGTAATGCTTCTGCTTAAGTTCATTTCCTTGGGTTGCCAAATATTTCTTAAGAAAGAATATATGGGTTTCTCAGTAACTTTATCAGCACTTGCCTTTAATCCAGGAAATAAAACAGGGATAGAAAATATGGACTGCAAAACAAAAGGTTTTCTTTGCGGTCAAATATAAGAGAATTAATACATGAATCTCTGTCAATCCTCAATATTCAGCAGCATACAAAATAGCACTTGATCCAGCACTTCCTACTATTGCACACTTTATTTATTTACTTATTTATTTATTTCACAAGCTAGCAAGCTAGCAGGGGGCACGGTGGCTTAGTGGTTAGCATGTTTGCCTCACACCTCCAGGGTTGGGGGTTCGATTCCCACCTCCACCTTGTGTGTGTGGAGTTTGCATGTTCTCCCCGTGCCTCGGGGGTTTCCTCCGGGTACTCCAGTTTCCCCCCCCGGTCCAAAGACATGGATGGTAGGTTGATTGGCATCTCTGGAAAATTGTCCGTAGTGTGTGATTGCGTGAGTGAATGAGAGTGTGTGTGTGCCCTGCGATGGGTTGGCAATCCGTCCAGGGTGTATCCTACCTTGATGCCCGATGATGCCTGAGATAGGCACAGGCTCCCCGTGACCCGAGGTAGTTCGGATAAGCAGTAGAAAATGAGTGAGTGAGAGAGCAAGCTAGCAGTTTCTCCATCCATTTTTAAATGAAGTCGGAGTAAAATGCATGAAATAATTTTTTAGGTAAGATAAGACAATAAAATGATTATTCAAGTAAAGATATTTTATTCATGTTAATTTTAGAAATATTTGTACCCTTCATGCGAACAATCGACAGTCAATTAGCGTGTAAAGGTCGCAAATTTTTTTAGACTTTAAACTAAAAGACTAAAAATTTACAATAAAAAAAAATTCGCAAAAACCATTGAACAAAATTAATGGCACCAGTATAATTTTGATGCACGAAACAAAATGACAATTGTCTAGGCAAAATTGTGACTACATAAGATTAAATAATTAAGATTCAATTTTCCCCCACAAACACAGAGAAAAGTAGCTTTTACAATTTCATTCCCAAATAAAAATTCCTACTACTAATAAGCGTATGCGTTCTTTACTATGGCGTGAGAATCATTTATTTTTTAATAGAATCACAAATCAATTTCATTTAGCCTGAGGAATAGTGCTGTTCAGCGACCAATAAAAGAAGCTCTTTTTTCCCTCTCTCTCCATAAAACATTAAAAAGCCAGCAATGGGCTTGAAGTTGAAAATCATTTCATTGCTGTTTTTCAGTCACAATTCTTTCACAGACCTCTTGCCTTTGCCACATTGGAAAAGAAAAAAACAAAACAAGCAAGAACAAGCATCAGTCATGTCAAAACCTGTACACACTTTACTGCCATCTGCTCATGTATACAGTAACACTGCTCTCACTGGCCTAATCCTAATCATAATGCTGAGTTATTTCCTCATTCACAACACAAATTAAAATGAGATGTGGCTTGGCAGAGTGCTGACACGATACCCGTTGCTCGCTAGCACGTCTAAAGTGCAAATGCGGGAAACGAGTCGAGCTTGAAGATTCGGAAAAAAGATCTGAATGCTAAGATGATGCTTTTTATCCTTTGCTTGTTTTTCAGCAGTTGAGATTCTTTAACATGAATGAAGGAATATCGATAAATAACGTAGATCAGCAAGATGTCCTTTAGATTCGGATGTACCACTATATACTGTGTGCGGTCTAATAAAAAGCTTCCAGAGAAACGAGGCGGTTCATTAGCTTCATTAGCTGTGGTGGATTCTCCCAAATGGTGTACTATAAACTCTAGGACGTTCCACTAGGCACGAACGCTTGTTGTTCATTTCGCCAACCATTTTTTTTCTTCTTCAGAAATATGATGTAATTGTGGGATTTTTTTTTAATAGAGTAAACCTTCCATTTGGCCGAGACATCCCTTAACAGAGGTGGGAGTAAGTCACACATGTGCAAGTCACAAGTAAGTCTCAAGTCATGAATGTCAAGTCAAAGTCAAGTCGAGGCTTTTTTTAATACTTGTCAAGCAAGTCTCAAGTCTCAAATTTGCGACTTAAGTCTGACTCGAGTCAAGTCGAGTCCCCCATCTCTGAGTCATTTAACTCAAGTCCGAGTCAAGTCTCAAGTCATGAATGTCAAGTCAAAGTCAAGCAAGTCTCAAGTCTCAAATTTGCAACTTAAGTCTGACTCGAGTCAAGTCGAGTCCCCCCTCTCTGAGTCATTTAACTCAAGTCCGAGTCAAGTCTCAAGTCATGAATGTCAAGTCAAAGTCAAGCAAGTCTCGAGTCTCAAATTGGCAACTTAAGTCTGACTCGAGTCAAGTCGAGTCCTTCATCTCTGAGTCATTTAACTCAAGTCCGAGTCAAGTCTCAAGTCATGAATGTCAAGTCAAAGTCAAGTCGAGTCTTTTTTTAATATTTGTCAAGCAAGTCTCAAGTCTCAAATTTGCAACTTAAGTCTGAATCGAGTCAAGTCATATGACTCGAGTCCCCCATCTCTGTCCCTTAATATGGTGTCTGGCTTGGGAGCAGATCGAAACACAGCCTAAATAAAAATTTTATTCCTCTCGATTTACAAATTGAATAAGAAACACTACACAGCTTCCGCCCTCGACCTACTTCTTCAAATAATTTTTTTCCCCACGACGTCCAATGAAAAAGGGCGTCTCGGTGATTGACGCGTCCATCAGTCATACTTGCATTCCAACTAGGCCCTTGTGCCCTTCATTCAGCCTTCGCACACTTCATCTGTCACGGGCTCAGTGTTAGCTGTGGATTCGATCGGTCATATCAAAGGCGACACATCCTTCGGGAAAACAACGTTTACAGTAGCCTGAGTACAATCCTGCGTCTCTGCAACCTTATTTTAGACTTCTAATGGAAGTTTAATAGAACGCATGATGATGGAAAATGGCAAAGTCAAAAAAAATACACAATTGGTACTGTATCATGTGGTGCAGGGAGGCTTTTAATGGTCAGATTTTCTACATTAAAATAGTCAACAATGCAATATATATATTTTTTTTTAATTATGAAGATGACCACATTTTACAGTAAGTCTGATTGTCTTCTACCATGAAGCAAACATTCAGCATTTTACTGAAGAAAAAAAACTGGACCCTGTTTTCAGTCTTAAGATGGTTTTTGTGTAATCTATCGATTAAACGGTGCTCTGAACTGTCCTCTTAGAGGAAAAGCCAAATTGTGGCTTGGGAAAGCATGGCATATGCACCAAGGGAAAAAAAAAACAGAAGTAACTGCCTCGATTCAGAAAATCACAGCTCTCTCGAATAAAAGACGGTTACTCCTCAATAAAAATCCGCTTGCACAGGCTGCTTTTTATGATCCTATAAAAACTGCCATCTGTCATGGAGGACAGGATTCGCAGTGTGAAGTGGGGGGCTTTTCGAGTGTCACTTTTTTTTGGGGGGGGAATAGTGCGACACGCATCTGCCCAAGCTTCCTGCATAAAATCTCTGAGATTTGAAGCGGTGGCGTTTTCGAAAAGGGATTTTTGAATTTGCATGCTTTTGAAGCTTCTTTATCTCGAGTGGCACATCCGAAACGTCAGCGACGTTTTTACTTTGATAGGTTTTGACAAGTTCTTGCAAAAACAACATGGGAAGTCCAGAGCAAAGTGAAGAAAAAAAAAAAAGAAAGTTTTATTCATGGAGAAATGATGAAGTCTGCCTAAAGCAGTAGATAAACTATGAGATTTTTTTTTTTTTTTTTTTTTTTTTAGAACAAAATGTACTAACCTAGCTTGTAGTATATATTAGCTATCAATGAATGTAATCTAGTGGATTAGTTCTTGCACAACAGCTCCACCACTGGTCCAAATAAAAAAAGGTATGAAGAAGCCATTTAAAGGTGGGGTCTCTGATGTTTGGGAAATGCTTCAGAAAATGAGTCGGAACGAAAAACTAAACAAAAACAAAACAAACGTGTAGCCAATGAGCAGAAAGGGGCGTGTCTTGTCAATATGGGCGGAGAGAGTGTTCAGTGCGCATGTGTGACATTAGCAGAAAGCGGTTTTAACATTGACATGGAGGATAAAAACAAAGAAAGAAAGAGAAGAAAGGCTTACGATAAGGTAAAAAGTAGGACGTGTTAATATAGGATCAGCTTTCCAGCGCTGGAGAGAACTGAAGGAGCAGGAAGTTGGTCACATATTCACAGATTGGAGTTTCCTGAGTCAATAACTCCTGAGCTAAACGCTGTTACTACACAAATAACACCTCTTTTCTATCGTAGTAATGTAGAGACGCAGCTACAACCGTGTTTTGTGTAGTAACAGTGTTTAGCTCAGGAGTTATTGACTCGGGAAACTCCAATCTGTGAATATGTGACCAACTATACTTAAGACGCCGAGGCGCTTTTTTCCTTCTCGATAGGTGAGTAACGTTGGTTTTGCTTTGTTACACAGAACTAATATATGCCTTTGTCCTTTACAGTACATGATTATGCTTGTGTGTCATTTTTGCTTGTTTGTTTATCTGCAATCGTATTGTTCTTCCCTTCAGCTATGATAAAGACACATTTCTTTCCATTAGTTGCCTGGGCTACGTATGTATGTGTGGGCGGAGCTATCGATACAGGGGTGGGACCCATTTGGGTTAGGGGCGTGTTTGTTTTGGTGATTTCAAATTTCAAACAACGGAGACCCCACCTTTAAATGAGGCTTTAAAATTTAAAAAGTTATTCAAACTCCTGGAAGATTCAAACACACAATTCTCAGTTGTCCGTTTCACGTGCTTTGCTTGATTAAGTACATTTGAGTTCAGCTTTTATTCCTCACTTATTTTCTTTTCCTATTACCACTGAATATTATAAGACATCAATATTCTGAGATGTCGGCTGTGTTCTTCCTAATTTAAATAGACACACAGATAAACATTTGCATCTAGCAAACTGCTTGAATAAGTAAATAAGCAAGCAAATCAATCAATAAATAAAAATAGATTTGGAAATGTCTTACAGCTTTCTTGGTCTGGTAATGCGCTGACCCAGTGGTGGTATCACGGAAGTCACGATATGCAGAATCTGGGCCAAAACCTGAGATTTTAAGTATGTTTATTTATTTTTTTTCATTTTATATTTTCTGTCTTTTTTGTGTGTGTGTTTGTGTGTATTCCATTTTGCTTTGTTTTTTTTTAAATAATCAATATTTTTTAAATATTTTTTCATGTTTTTTTTTACATTTTGTTTTTATGCCACTGATTTCTCTCAAACACATTGCAGAATATTTTGTTATATTGAATATTATATTATATTTCCTCTGGGTACTCTGGTTTCCTCCCCCGGTCCAAAGACATGCATGGTAGGTTGATTGGCATCTCTGGAAAATTGTCCGTAGTGTGTGAGTGAATGAGAGTGTGTGTGTGTGCCCTGCGATGGGTTGGCACTCTGTCCAGGGTGTATCCTGCCTTAATGCCCAATGACGCCTGAGATAGGCACAGGTTCCCGTGACCCGCGGCAGTTCGGTCATGACAGAAGAGTGAGTACGGAACCAGACCAGTGCTCTGGGGGTTGAACACCTGGAACAGGAAGGAACACCTGGAAATGTGCCCGGTGTGTGTGAAGTCTACCTTAGACAAAAACACATTCTGCCCTCTTCTGCATACCTCTGACTGAGTTCTCAATCACCTTTAATTGAAGAAAAGCCTTTATTTTGTCACGTATATATTACAGCACAGTTAAATTCTTTTCTCGCATATTCCAACAGAAGAGGTGGGGTTCAGAGCGCAGTGTCAGCCATGATAGCCATGATAGTCATGATAGTCAGCCAGTGTCAGGCTCCCCGTGACCTGAGGTAGTTCGGATAAGCGGTGGAAGATGAATGAATGTTGCTTTCTCAAATAATTAATGGACGCCATGCAATCTATTGAGTGATGAGTACAGATAGGGCACAATATGTAAACCCAGTATGTTTTTAAAGAATCTGTAATCAAAAAATAACTATCGGGGAACAAACTACTGTACTAACAGGACAGCAAAAAAATAAAAACATTAAAACCATGATTTACATTCCCATAATTCAAAATATACTGTAATCAAATATCACAGTAGTGAACATTTTTATGACTTACCCTGCTGTTTGCTTCAAATTTACATCACAGAAAGTATTAAATGCATGGGTGAACTCTACAAACTATACACCGACTGAAACGAAACGAGACCACAGCATATGTTTGTGTGAACCCTCAGCACACCAAGGTCGAGTCTGTTCAACACTCCTACTCACCAGATGGGCTCTCCAAAATAATAAATGAAAAAAACTACAAGCAACTGTCCGATACTTTTCTCGCTCTCCCCATGCTGCTCCATATTAATGATCTTATAGGGCTAGAGCATGCTTTTGTGTTATATGAGCAGCTGTTAGGATCAAAATGCATGCCAGATATCTTTTATTTCTATGAATCCTCAAGAATGGCTATGAATTATTCATCTGGCAGACACCTTAATCCAAAGTGACTTACAAATCGTGTTAGTTCTGTTTATCTAAGACATGTGAGTCCTACAGTAGTTTTGACAATCCATGCAAGCAAAACTGCAGCCTATTTTTACCTCTATGAAAAGCGCTTCTTTAAATTTTCCCTTATGCTTATTGCACAACGTTCGTTTTAAAAAATGTTTGTGTTTATGTGAGCCCGTTACACATAATTACAGATCCAAAACAAATGTAAACTATATGGATCTAAAGAGATGAAGTTTAACGGTGGTTCCAAAACTAAAAACCACTAGGTCCATCACTTTCTTCAAATCCATGGAGAACTTTCTCTCATAGTGCTCTGTGGAATCTCAAGAGCCAAGTGCACACAGCACAGGGAAAATATTCCTCTCCACCTATTTTACTTAATGTGCCAAATTGATTTGAATCCATTGTTCATTCAAAATAAGTAAGTGCATGACTTTTAGCACTCCATCTGGCACTGTGAGCTAAGGCTTTGACAGCCACTGGTCGCTTGCTATAGGCACCATCCTCTTAAGCTCCAATCTGTCCAAGTACCCTTGCTACTGCACTGTAGTCTGAAGAAAGGTCGACAAACAGGGATTACGTGGGTTTTTGTGGTCATGTGGCTATGACTTGTGCCACCTGGAGAGATGTCACAACAAGAGAAAGCTATCAAGTGGGAATACGGCTAAAAGAGAAGGTGTTAGAGTGAGTCCTCTTGGCTGGCTTCAGGGAGAGGATTTCTGGGTATACAATGCCACAGCAGCTGCTCAGTGTGTATGGGGAGGTGAGCCTTTAGCCTCAGCTGTCACTCACCTGTCCCCGATTCTGCCACAACCAAATGCTAGCTGGGGAATATTCAGATCAAATATGACTTGTTTCAGAGGTCGGAGGCAAGCTGCGATCTGAATTTCTCTCACTCACTCATTTTCTACCGCTTATCCGAACGATCTCTGGTCACGGGGAGCCTGTGCCTATCTCAGGCGTCATCGGGCATCAAGGCAGGATACACCCTGGAGAGAGTGCCAACCCATCGCAGGGCACACACACACACTCTCATTCACTCACACACTACGGACAATTTTCCAGAGATGCCAATCAACCTACCATGCATGTCTTTGGACCGGGGGAGGAAACCGGAGTACCCGGAGGAAACCCCGAGGCACCGGGAGAACATGCAAACTCCACACACACAAGGTGGAGGCGGGAATCGAACCCCCAACCCTGGAGGTGTGAGGCGAACGTGCTAACCACTAAGCCATCGTGCCCCCCGATCTGAATTATTTTACAATAAAAATGAACTTAGTGAAGGTACAACGTACTGATACCTTTTAATTTACTGTTTAGAATGGAACAAGTGTGACTGAGGCATGGGACAATGTCCCTCATTTGTTATCTTTGAACTCATTGTCATACTAAACCCAATTTCAAGTGAATCAACATTAAAAAGGTTCTTCCAAGAAGACAGAACCGTCAATTAACAAAGCAGGTCTTCGACTTGGCAAACAAAGAAAATTATCAACGAAAATACAAATTTATTGGACCATTCAAGTTTTAACCTCTATGACCCTAACTAGATTTGGTGGAACTTTGGTGGAGCAGGTAAGGTTGGTACCCAACAGTTCTAAATGTTCGATTCTGTCCCCCCACCCCCACCCCCCACCCCCGAACCCCCCCACCCTATCTCACCTCTGGCTCACTCACAGGCAATAATAGATACAAATAAATAAATCCGTAAGTTGCTAATTCACAGAAAGGATGCTGGCTGTGGACAATCATTTCATCAATCATTTTAACATTTCATCAGTAGCATAATGAGAATAATAGAAAAACACACAAAACAGCACTTTGATATCAAACTGAAATACTTTTGTAGGTTGAAGTGGTCTGCAGCCTCAACTAGCGGGATTTTATCGATATATGCTAATGCGCTCTCCTGCTTTTCTCAGCATCATTTAGTATTAAACTATTCATAGGCAGAATATAAGATATACAGCTTGAAATACTTATAAACTCGAAGGAGGAAACTGCCGATTCAGCAATTTAAAGAACTTGTTCGGTTTACCCAAGTAATAATGACTTCTATACCAAGACGAACCAGGACAGGAGTCTGGATCCCTATTGTTTTTGAATGTGAGTGTTCCTGGAACAGGAAAAGAATCCAAAATGTAAGTCAAATATCAACAGAAAATGGACTGAAATCTAAGTCGTGCCTTGACCATTTCAGTCCGCAGAGTTGCTATAAAGAATTCCGAGCCATTGTGCGCCAAAACAGCTTTGATGCAGCTGAGTATCAATTCTACCCCTCTTTTGAGCTGAACTGAAATCATGAACACTGTTCGATAAAAAAGATTCCCTTGGTTTTTTTTTAATGATTGTGGGGAAAGCACTGTCGAACACGTTCCCACTGGTGCCCAATTGCATTGGGGTCTGGTGACCGTGAAGGCCATGGCATTTGATTTACACCGTGTTGTTTCCTGTAGGTGGGCACAGAGTAATACCTCAGGGTTGAAGAGTTCCTTCATAATTTCTTTGTATTGAATTTGAATTTGGAGGGGATATAAACTTTTGCACCTCAAGGTCAAGTACGTATATCTCAGGTGCATTTCTGTATACATCGGCCAAATCAGCATGGACAAGTTAGTTATATCGAATAAAATGAATATGTAGAGAAATGCACTGTATTTTCTGGTGTTGGTGACTTGGAGCCGAAAGAGCAGAGGTCAAAACAGGGCAAGAAACTTCTGAGAGAAATGATGAGTATTGGGAATAAGGGTAAAGGGGATTGCTCGAGCGCACCGAGCAAGAACTGTATTACAGTAATGAGTCAGCAGGGAGGAAAGCGCCATGCTGAGAACCGGCAACGGCGAGAACCGTGTGTGCGACAGAGAAACAGATCCATGGGACAAATGCATGACAATGTTATCGCCGAGGGAGCTGTGCTGTAGGAATGCGAGTGTGAGGAAAAGGTCAGGTGGGAGATTGGGATCAGAAAGGTCAGCTTCACGGTTATTAGACCACCTCGGCGCCATGGTTTCATGCACTTGATATTCGGTCCCGCAACCTCCGAGATATTGCTCATCCATATTTAACAGGTGCGCTCTGTGAAATCCTAATTTGGAGAATTTGTACATGATCCACGGAGAAACCGGGAGCCCAGTATGGCAATCTTCATATGTGTCAGTGTGATTAGGGTCAGACGGTCCCGAAAAGAAAACAATGTTGCCCTTCAGGTAAATGTGAATTTGTGATGAGTTATCTGTGAACAAGTTGAATCTTTTAGTTGACTATTGCGAGCCAGCTCTCCATATAAATATATATATGAGGTCTTTCTTCTTTTCACTTTTATAGCCGAATGGAATGCGGCCAAATTTTATAAATGATTACACTTGCTTAATCTAAATGTTTCAATAGAAAAGTCTGTCCAATATCTAACATGAACTATGAGGTGTGGGTTTGAGTCTCAGTTGTGCTTTTTTATGAAGCATCCCTACAGTAAATATTGTATATCGTGTACATCTTCTTAACAAATCCTAAAAGTTATTTTAACATCCAATGAATGGTAGTAGGGGGGCACGGTGGCTTAGTGGTTAGCACGTTTGCCTCACACCTCCAGGGTTGGGGGTTCGATTCCCACCTCCGCCTTGTGTGTGTGGAGTTTGCATGTTGTCCTCGTGCCTCGGGGGTTTCCTCCGGGTACTCCGGTTTCCTCCCCCGGTCCAAAGACATGCATGGTAGGTAGATTGGCATCTCTGGAAAATTGTCCGTAGTGTGTGATTGTGTGAGTGAATGAGAGTGTGTGTGCCCTGCGATGGGTTGGCACTCCGTCCAGTGTGTATCCTGTCTTGATGCCCAATGACGCCTGAGATAGGCACAGGCTCCCCGTGACCCGAGGCAGTTCGGATAAGCGGTAGAAAATGAGTGAATGAATGGTAGTAATAGAGGCCTAGACACATATAAGCCTTTATTTTTTTTATTTTTTCACATATACTTTACAGCACAGTGAAATTCTTTTCTCCGCATATCCCGATTTTGGAAATTGGGGTGCAGGTCAGTCACGATACGGCAGCCCTAGAGCAGTAAGGGTTAAGGGCCTTGCTCAAGGGCCCAACAGTGGCAGCTTGGCAATGCTGGGTCTTGAACCCAGATCCTCAACTGAGAGCCTTAACCACTTGAACCACTGTGACCATGAAACGATTTGATCCTTTTTTAAGCAAAGAAGAACAAAATGGTCCAGTTTAGACGGAAAAATGAGGTTCAAAAGAATCAAATGATCTGACTATAGATAAGATATCGTAAATCGAAATAGAATAATCATATTTAGAATTTTTTTCTTTGGTCAAACAAATTTTGGTCAAACACAATAAAATAGTAAAAAAAAAAAAAAAAACTACTGTCCTCCTGCTATCCCAAATGCTAATCACTAGCTGTCACAATCTTCAGTGATAAAAGCTGTGTACATAGCAGCAGATAGATTATAGTGATGTATATAACCCTTGTAGGCATTTTTTGATCAGGCTTTCACAGCGTTACGTAAACACACACACACACACACACACACACACACACACACACACACACACAGCTAGATTCCGTATTGTACCCTGGAGCCATGAGCACCAACACTGCACGGTGTTTAACAAAAGTGTCATTAATATGTACTTGAATGTAATCTACGTAATTAAGTGCACTTAATATTCCATTAAAATAAGCTGTAAAAGAAAAAAACAGCAGAAAGCGAAAAACCTCAGATGCTAAGTGTCCAGATTTTTCTCTCAGTAATGGTTCTTCTGAAGCGATTGTTTTTCTATATCACACTTTTGTTCATTTCTGCAAGTGTTCTCCTTTCAATTTCGCCTACACAGGCATCAATTTCCTCAAATGGCCTGCTTTGGTAAAGTGATAAGCAATGCTTCTAGTTTAATAGCCCCTGCTTTTTCTTTGCCCCAAACTGAACTGTTTTTGACTCACGTTGGATTAGCAATTAAGATCCAGTCAATAATCCTGGCACTGGTATCTTCACTCCAGAATGTCATACCGTAGTGTGTATTAGGTTGCTCTAGTTCTGTGTTTTGCTCCTGGTGTTGTGCAACCAGTGTGCTGCAAATAATGACTCACACTGCACTTGTAGGTTTATTTTCTTTCATTTCAAGGCACTTTTTTAAACTTAATATAGCTAATGGATTAGAAGAGGTTCAGAACTTAGAAATAATCAGATCAGAGGATCAGAGCATAGAAATAATGATCTCGTGTCTTTCATCGGGAAATATCAGTCGTGGTTGTCTGAGTTCATGTATTTAGAAGATGAGATAATAGGTAAATAAAATCAGCTTGATATTTAATATTTAATTGTGCTAAAAAATTTAAAACGTAGCAGCTTTTGTTTAAACCCAACCCATTTTTCATTCACTTTCTACCGCTTATCCGAACTACCTCGGGTCATGGGGAGCCTGTGCCTATCTCAGGCGTCATCGGGCATCAAGGCAGGATACACCCTGGATGGAGTGCCAACCCATCACAGGGCACACACACACTCATTCACTCACGCACTCACACACTATGGACAATTTTCCAGAGATGCCAATCAACATGCAAACTCCACACACACACAAGGTGGAGGCGGGAATCGAACCCCCAACCCTGGAGGTGTGAGGTGAACGTGCTCCCATTTTTCAGTTGATTAAAAATATTGGAACATGACTGACAAAGAGTTTCTTGTTGCTCAGATGTTCCTTTAAAGATCGACACTTTAAACAGGTAACATCTCTGAATGTCTGCTCTTACTTTGAGCCCTGGGTTTCATCTATAAAGACCCAAACATGAAGCCCAGAGAGAAAAGCAAGACATTTTAAAAATGTGAAGAGAGAGAAAAGCAACCAGAGGCATTACATAAGCCAATATTGTGCATAGCCAATATTAATATAACAAATTGGAATGACCTGGAAAAGAAAGACCAGACAAACAGCCAGACACTGTACAGATCAGCCAATGAAAACAACAACAGTTGATGTCAGAAACAGATGGAAAAAAGAAAAATCGAAAAACAACAGTGACATCAACAACAAGCTCAACAAGGCAGCGATGAAGGTTTGGTCTACAGTTCAGCCAAACCACCAACCAAGATCAGCCATCAAACTCAGTAGACCAGAAAAACCATAAAACTGTAATAAAAGCTATGACCTTTAAAAACCCTATTCTTGTGCTTGGTGAGCAAAATACACAAGCAGGTCACGATTATTTGTAACTTCGAGACTCACAAGCCCGAAATCAACCTAATTAGAAAGTAATCACAGTTTTACATTCCCTGCCGGCATTAAAACAGTGTTTCACCAATTACCCAAGTGTCCTTACACCGCACTTTATAGTGTTTCCCTGCTCGTTTAACGTCACAAAAGGCTCATTAATGAGCTGAAGAGTTAAATCAGGTGTGTTAGTGCAGGCCAACACTGAAGCCTGCTCTGGATCAGGCTTTAATGTCCCGTTTTTTTTTTTTTTTTGTGAAGGTTTAAGGAGCACATGGGATTTATGTTTATTTGTTAGAAGCGGTGAAATATGTTCTAAGTTTGCCCATTAAACTGCGAAATAGAGTGGGCCAACCCCGTACGCGTGAGGTCGTCTGCCTCTTTTCAACAGACGAAGAACTATATTAAACACTGGACCCGTCTCGGGTAGGAGAGCAGATCTCTGGGGTCTCATAGCGGTGTGAAAAGCAGAGCATGCACTCTGTTTGAATGAGAGATGATTTCTCCATTGCCGTGAGTACACAGTGATATTGCACGAAACGAATGAATGGAGCATGCATCATTTATCAGAAGATAAATATAGAGTCTAAAATGGCGTGTGAGCCTCAAACGTCCATGAAAAGCTCGTGGATGGCACATAGTACCAATGTGCCTTTGTTTCTTTATGTATTATTCCATATTGTTGCCAGGTCATTCATTTTTGTACAAACTTCTGTTTATATTTATGTGTAAACATGTGTACGGGAGGCGGCACGCTGGCTTAGTGGTTAGCACGTTCGCCTCACACCTCCAGGGTTGGGGGTTCGATTCCCGCCTCCGCCTTGTGTGTGTGGAGCTTGCATGTTCTCCCTGTGCCTCGGGGGTTTCCTCCGGGTACTCCGGTTTCCTCCCCCGGTCCAAAGACATGCATGGTAGGTTGATTGGCATCTCTGGAAAATTGTCCGTAGTGTGTGATTGCGTGAGTGAATGAGTGTGTGTGTGTGCCCTTTGATGGGTTGGCACTCCGTCCAGGGTGTATCCTGCCTTGATGCCCGATGACGCCTGAGATAGGCACAGGCTCCCCGTGACCTGAGGTAGTTCGGATAAGCGGTAGAAAATGAATGAATGTGTACGGGAAGGCTGGTTGTTATTTGTTCCCATTTTATTTTTTTATTTATTTGGAAGTGGAGACATTTGGGTTTGAGATGAAAAGACGAACAAGAGTCGGTGGGTCGCTCTAATATTTGTTGCGAATGTGGTGACGTTTTCTGTGAGGAGACATTTATTTAGCATTTATGAATAGAGTCTCTGGTGTCACTGAACTCTGCCTAGAGCCGTTTGTGCTTCACTGTTTCTCAGAATTGTGAGAAGTCTTATCAACTACAAGAAAAAAAAAAATGAAGCCGGTGTTTCAACAACTGTTTGCAGCTGCCATAACACAAGTGATAGTAGGAAGTAGCTTCGTTCCGAAGCATTAAATGGTTGAGCTTCATAGCAATTTGTAGCTCAAAAAAAAAAGGTTTTAAAACGTTTTTGACAATTGGGAAAACAAATGTAAGTAAACACACAGGCAAAATTTGCTGACAGTCTGCGCAGAAAAATTAAATGCTTACGTCTTAGAAATTGCTCAGTGGAGCATTTAATCAAGTTTGTTCTGAAATGCTGACGTACAGTTTTTGGGCTGAGAGTTTGGATTAGGATGAATGGGATATTTAGTGAGTGACTCCGGTACCTGTAGCCTGAATACAAGTTCCTTTTTTTTGTTGTTAGAAATACAACACTTTTATTGTTTTCGGTACTTAATCTCTATTACACATACAATTAAAAATAAACCAGGTGAAAATCAAATATTAGAGTCTCATGAGATACGAATGAGAAAATGGCAAGCATAAAACATTCATTCATTCATTTTCTACCGCTTATCCGAACTACCTCGGGTCACGGGGAGCCTGTGCCTATCTCAGGCGTCATTGGGCATCAAGGCAGGATACACCCTGGACGGAGTGCCAACACATCGCAGGGCACACACACACACACTCTCATTCACTCACGCAATCACACACTACGGACAATTTTCCAGAGATGCCAATCAACCTACCATGCATGTCTTTGGACCGGAGGAGGAAACCCCCGAGGCACGGGGAGAACATGCAAACTCCACACACACAAGGCGGAGGCGGGAATCGAACCCCGACCCTGGAGGTGTGAGGCAAACGTGCTAACCATTAAGCCACTAAGCCAACCATAATAATTGCTGCAAAATTGTTTCCATTTAACAACATTATTATATAGAATATAGAATAGCACTTGATCCAGCGCACACTGTTGTTATTTTGCAGTGTATTGATATATTTTTGTTTTTCTAACTAAAGTGTTTTATTACAGCAATTAACACATTTCAGGGTTAATGGTTTAGAACCCTCATCTTAGACCCCGGTAAATACATCTCTGACAGAAGGATTAAGAAAAGTGTGTACATTTAGATTATTTTTCAATTCCTTTCATGTTCGTTATTCAAAGTCAGTCACGTCGGTGTCGTTGTTGCAGTTTCACGAGTCGTGAGGCCTTTTATTTTTCTCCTGAAATGCTCTTCAATTTCAAGTGGGCTACTTACATCATACAAAGGTAGCGGGGAAAAAAAAAGTATTAATCCCACATGCCTTTACTGTTTCAGGACCTTGTTCATTTTCCTTTTTGCGAGGGAGTGAAAGAAAGCAACTCTTCAGTCAGAGCTGACAAAAGGGCAGGAAAACGAGAAGAGAAATGTTGTATACGGCTGCTGAATCGCCTTGAATGGAATCACACCTCAAGCAGCTTTTATCTTTCATGGCTTCCACGAGGTGAAACACACAAAAAAAGGATGACATAATCGAGAGCTAAATTTTCTAGTATCATATTCGTGGCTTGTTTTCATTTCCGAATTGATTTCATTCCTTCGCTTTTCTGAAACTCTTAATAACTCGCCGTGTTTATACATCCCTTAATGTCTGACAGGCTGTGTTCTAAATCGAGTTTTAACAGCGTCAAGTGCTGCCTTAATGAACATCCCCAAGGGTAGAGCGGATATAAAAAAAAAAACGGGAAAGCGGCAAAGCTGACTTCTTAATGCTGCAAAATCTAGAACACTTCACCTCGAGAGATTCGTGCAGGCTCATCTTTATTCCTGAGCATTTAATTGTAAATGAAACTTTTTTTAATAATAATTACATTGGCACAATTTGACATGCTTGGCTTTCTCCTGTACAGGGTTAATTAGGTATGTCACTTGTCGTTGTTCTTAATACAACATGTTTGTTTGTTTGGATTCAAATCTACCGTCGTCTGCTCTGACTAATTGACGAAGAAAAAAAAAAAAACACGATTGCAATCGAATTGCGTAAGAACATGGGTTTCAACCCTGGGTTTGTACTGTGTACTTCATCTGAAAGCTCTGACAAGCAAGAATTCAGGGCTGGATCACAAACCTAAATAGTATACATACTGTACTAGATACCATCGGTGTATTTATATACAGTACAGAAGTATGCTATTTGGGATCAAGATCTTTACCAAGAGCTCATCTTTCCAGCTAGAATAATACCGCGCATTATTACGATCCTATGATTATTCTTATGTGTTTTGTATTTGGATCGTCTACAAAACCAACGAAACCAATCTGTCATTGTCAATGGCGATTATTCTGTAATTGTTATTGTCATGCGCCGTCCCTCACCGGAATACGGATACGGAGGGAAGGAGACAGACCCGTACGCAGGATAGCTTCAAATGAAAGGGGTTTAATACATAAGGAAGACAATACAACGGACTTAACGTAACTAAACACTTAACATAGACTATCGGCCATCTGCAACGCGGCTCACATTTATACACACACAAGTCAATCACACGATGGGGAACAGGTGTGGAGACAGGGAGGAGCAGACGAAGGCGGGGCAGACACGTGACAATAACAACTACAACCGCACGTGTCCAAAAGTCCGCGCTGATCCCTGACAGTTATTCTTAATAACATAGAAAGAATTCTCTCCAACGTCCCGCCAATTCAAACCCTGCAAACGATTGTGAATTACTATAAAATTATTCCTCTACCATTTTGTCTTGACTAGCAAAACGGCCAGGTTCATTGCTCTGCCTATTGAGTCTTTTAAAAGACTAAAGTTGTTTTTACGTCTAAATTTTAGAGGAAATATTGATTTATAAACATTTTTTTAGACTGAGGATGACCTCCATGTGGACTAACTGCAGATACATGGTACTTCTGGGGTAGTATCACTTGGAGAACAATGGGTCGCCATCTTCGATGACTCACATTTAATGACTTCAGCAGGAAGGACTGTGTTAAACCTATAACAAATTCAGAAATCAGGCTGATGCTCACACTTATACACGGCTCAAAAACACACTCTAATCACACTCTTCCCTTTTAAGTCTAATTCCTCTCAAGGTTTCTTCCTCATACTGTATCATCTCAAAGAGTTTTTCCTCACCACCATTTCCTCAGGCTTTCTTATTAGCGATAAACTTACAATTGAATTTTAAATGTTCTCATTTCTATTCAGAATTTTTATATTTCTGTAAAAATTCTACTTCATTCATTCATTTTCTACCGCTTATCCGAACTACCTCGGGTCACGGGGAGCCTGTGCCTATCTCAGGCGTCATTGGGCATCAAGACAGGATACACCCTTGACGGAGTGCCAACCCATCGCAGGGCACACACACACACACACACTCTCATTCACTCACACAATCACACACTACGGACAATTTTCCAGAGATGCCAATCAACCTACCATGCATGTCTTTGGACCGGGGGAGGAAACCAGAGTACCCGGAGGAAACCCCCGAGGGGAGAACATGGGAGAACACGGGGAGAACATGCAAACTCCACACACACAAGGCGGAGGCGGGAATCGAACCCCCAACCCTGGAGGTGTGAGGCGAACGTGTTAACCACTAAGCCACCGTGCCCCCTAAAAATGCTACTTTACAAATATAATTCATTTGAATTAATGAGCAAAAAATGCAGGACACATACAATACAGAATGTTGAAATGTGTTGTGTTTAGATACTTCACCATCTATAGCCATAAAACCCTTTGTAATATGTTTGAGTACGTTTGATTAAAATGTATTTTTTTCTATGGATTGTGACAGCGCTATCATATAACCACATGAAGTTGTAATGTAATGACACGCGTATATTCTGAGATCGGTCGGTGTGTCTGCGTGCTTAGAAAGCTAATTTCTCGATACAGTTGTACTTTCCTGATTCGTTCGCTAATCTGCAGTCCTTTCCTCCCCGTGAGAAGCCTAATGACCTCCCATTAGACTTGTTCACACACACTGCTGAATATGCAAATGCGGTGGCAAATGAAAAAAAAAAATATATCAGCATGAGAAAAAAATATGGCGCATTGTGTTGTACTGAGATGAATCTTGCACCGTGTTTCAGTTACCTGCTAAATAAATACATTTATAATCCAAAAATTAATAAAAATGAAACTTATTAATGATCGTCAGTTTTTGTCCGTTTATTGCTTTATTTAGCAGCTATAAACAGTAATTTCCTCACTTAACGGAATGGTCTGTCATGAGGACTTTTCCCATGGAGGGAAATATTCCCCACAAAAAAATCCTTGTAGATCATTAAATGTCTTTGTCATGTCTCACTCCACATTGGTGTTAATAGACACTCAGGACGCTCTAGAATACTCTAGAATACCGAGGTGATGTATTCATGAAAAAGTTATACACAAATGTTTGCATCTTCAAAGTTAATGTTGATATCAAACCCATTTCTGCTATCTGAGATACCCTAAATGTTCAACCACTAAAATTCTGTGTAAGGTTATCAACATGTCTCACGCTGAAAGCCAACAGAGTCCTGATTCATTTTATATCAGACTCGCAGCCAGAAAATCAGTCATTTGTTTCTACCGAATGAAAAAGTCCATTTCTATTCCACAGGTGGCTCGATGCGTGCTGGTAAAAAGGGATAAGCTTCAAGTATGAAGAACATCTGCTATACAGTGCCTTGTGTACGCTGTTACTATAGAAACTACAGCTTAACATTAATAAGACTAAAAAAAGCACTGACCCTCACTCTCTGAAAGTTTTGTCTGGGTTTTGTTTTGTTTTTTTTATTTGCTTTTAACTTCTGCTTATTATTATGTCTCGATCTCAAGGAGTTCAAAGCACTTTTTTCAAAACGACATCTTTCTCACAAATGATTTGACCTCCTGAGGTCGAGGTCATTTTTCCCCACTGTTAGAATCCAGCATATTAGAACGGCGCATTAATATGACTTCCTGATTTTGAACATAAGGTAAAAATAATCCTACTGTACGGACCAATCAGATTCAAGAATTCGGAAGCTTTCTGATTTTACTAGCTAACCATAAATAGTTGATTGTTTTCACACGAGTGAACAGTCAAGGGCTTGTTTATGAATAAACAGAGTGAAGCTCACTGGGATTTAAACGCTAATGTTCACCAGAATATTTGAATCATTTATTCTCCAGAGATAGCATCGCTACGATAACTACAAACTAGTCCTGAATCCTTGAACAGCTAGCGCACGTGTTAATGCATTATGTAAAAGCGTGCTAGAGAGCGAACGTGACATGGACCATTGTGAAGAGGATCATTTGTGATCCATTTACACATCCGACGATTTCCCGTGGCTTTCAATGAATATTTCATGAATGTCACAGTACGCTCCTAAATGACGAGTGTGTTTACTACCGAAACTCCTGTAAATGAATGGGAGCTGTTTAGTTCGCCCAACATTTGTTAATGTAATGTTAATGGTAATGGTTTATGTACCAAAGTTCCTCTGATGATGAAGCTACAGAAGTTATGCTGACAAAAAGGATCTAGCTACGTACGTATAGTAGGATTTAGTGTTTGATTTTTTTAATTAAATCTTGATCTTTAACAGCAGATTTACTTTGATTTGTTCTGATCTCACTCTGGTTAATGGTTTTCCTACTGTACACTACTCACAATTTGCTTCAATTTGTGTAAAGCGATGTGGCGGCACTTTAGTCCTTTAGCCTGTCCAGCTGGCTCGCTTCCTCCGGTGAACAAGTAAAAAAAAAAAAAATCTGCTTCCATATTGCACTCATCTGCACTTTATACACTGTTCTGCCACCAATCCATAGTCATAATTATTCATATTTTTTATGTTCATATTTCTCTCTTTGCTTGAACAGGTAAATATATATATATATATATATATATATATATATATATATATATATATATATATATATATATATATTTTATTTATTTTAACTATTTTTATTATATTTGTAATTTGCTTTTCATGGTGGACCGTCAGCATTTCATATGTAATATAAAAATGTATAATATAAAAAATTATTTAAACCGTGTCCTAAATCTGCACTGCATTCAGGGAAGATCTGAACATTTACCATCTGTACTATAGGATAGTAGATCAAGCAAACCTGCAAATTACTCAATTTTGTCAAATACTGGGACTGATATTTCAAAGTTTTTTTATTAATTGGCCCTAAAAACACTGAACTTTTTTGTGTGGACAAGACGCGGCAGTTCCTCCATTTTCTTTACCAACAAAAGAGTCCAACTTCTTGTTTTCTATTGGCTTACAAGACAGAGACTGCTGAATGAACCCTTCAAAGTTCACCTAGGTCAAATCTATGCAAAAATACATAAATAAATATACAAATATAAAACTGTTAACTAAAGCAAATGTCCGTCTTTCATGTCCTGTGTCCTTTCCCCTTCAGTGAATTTTGTCAGGCAAATATATCGTGTCTGTCGGGCGGAAACCTCGTATGTCCAAATTTGGTCAATTTCATATTTTTTCACATATCGATGCTATTGGTCAGTCCCCACGTGGGCCTGTTATTTTTACAAGTTATTAACCAATCTAAAGTCTTGAAAATAGCTTGAGCGCAAATCTCATAACTTCATTGGACACTTCAACTGTCCACCTCTTCCTCACTCCGTGGGAGAGCTTCGCGGCATATTTCTCCTCAAGAAGAGTCGCAACAAATCAACACGTCTTCTGAGGTAAATGTCTTCAAAACACTGGGCTCAAAGAAAAAAAAATCTTGACCCCCGCTAGTTCTCTGGTGCTCTAAACCCTGTGCACTGCAGATAAGGTACGGCGTTTTTTTAATTTCCTGAAAAATAACGGTTTTGGAGATACGAGGATTCCGCCCAACAGCGACGATATATTAATATATATTTTTTAATGTGGTCTAGCTTTAAAATATCAGTAATATCTTTGTAGCAAAAAGGGTAAAAAATCTTCAATGCTTAAACATACCCAAGGGAAGCAAAATATTTCCTGAAATAACTGCTGAGTGCACAAACATTTTATATTGAATACATGTAGAATTAAACAATCCATAATATTAAACTACGTCGTTATCTGATTTGCTTTAGTTTCAATCCTTGTTCTAACTTTTTTCTTTGACATTTGATAGATATTTAAACAAACCAAAGTTGTTAAAGTTTACTTCATTTTAATGATCTTACTCAACATTAATAATACACCTCGAAAGTTTGGCCAAAGAAAGTTAAGCTTCGCCGATAATAAGCCTTTCATTCCTGACGCCTTGTTGTGCTAAAAATCCGTGCGACACGGCAGCGACCCCGATGCTAATTACAAGCGGCATGTCAGCAGCCTATTAGTGAAGAATCCAGATCGCTAATTATCAGGTCAACGCGTGTGACTAGAGAAATGGGAACATTTTAAATAAGGTGTCCCTTTAACTCGTTCTGGATTTACACTGCCAAAAGAAAAGCAAATTGTTAGCATGTAGGAGTGAAAGCTAGCCATGTTTTATTATTATTATTATTATTATTATTATTATTATTATTATTATTATTATTATTCAGTCTTCTCTCTCTTTAATTAGCTTCTTTTTATTTACCTCAATCACAGCTATTGCATCCAACTTCTTTGCTGGAAAAGGGTGGAAAAGAATTGCTGCCATACGATCATTCAAAGTTTGTTCATTATGACGAGGAGGAAAGAGACATTAATAAATGAATAAAAAAATAAAAAAACAGAAAAACAAAAACAGGCTGGAACATGCCAAAGTGCTGAAGGGATAAACATTAGCACTGCTCTGTTTCCGAGGTTGAGGATTTGATGTCGGTCCTTGTTTTGGGGGCTGGCCCAAAGAGAGGCTTCAAAGTTTTTGGAAAGGTACAAATGAGAGCATGATGGGAAGTGGTGGTTGTAATGGAGCTCATTAGCGAACCTGAATATGCACTCAGAGACAACAATCATTCCGCTACCTGACCAAGTGCTGCTCTCAGAAAGCAGCGAGAGCTTTTAACATGCAGGCAACACGGCGCTGATGAAAAGAAGTGCGTCGGTCCAAGTGAAATCTCAGATACTGCATGTAGTTTCTGACAAATAAAGTACATCCTAGAGCAGGGGTCGGCAACCCGCGGCTCCAGAGCCGCAAGTGGCTCTTTCATTCCTCTGCTGCGGCTCCCTGTAGATTTGGAAAATAAATATTTAATTTAAATTTATTTTATTTTAGTTAGTTAGTTTTTTTAAAAAAAAAATGAAATTCTAAGATTATGATGCTCTTGTAACATTAAAATAAACCGTGTTTAATTTGTTTGTCGCTCAAAATACGCGTCATAACCGCAGACTTGCGAAATCCGACACACAGAAGCAGACGCATTTTTGGTTCGCTGCAGCCGGCGAGTTAAAATTTCGATGTCATAAATACGAAGAGGACTCAATTAGACATCGAACATTTTATTTGAAAGTAACCTTCAACCCGGCATCTTTTTTGTTAAGGTTAGTTCAAACTGTTCAAAATATTTTTGTTTGCTTGCAGAAATAAAATTTCGTTTACTCGTTATCTTCATTTTAGATGTCAAAAGGGTTTTGTGGCTCCTTGTGTTTTTTTTCTGTGGGAAACTGGTCCAAATGTCTCTTTGAGTGTTTAAGGTTGCAGACCCCTGGTCTAGAGGATATAAAGGTTCCTTGAGGTTCTACAGAGGTTCTATACTTGGCCAGTATAACTTTTTTTTTTTACCAAAAAAATTATTAATTCAATTATATATTTTCCATACATCAGAACCCTAGTAGACTTATTAACCATTTATTTTAAAGTGTTTCAATAATTCAAAGAATGCGTAAGGTGCCATTGCATTTTGGAATTTGGGTTCTATATAGATAACTCTGTAAGTAAGTACTGTAAGTAAAGTTTATTTATATAGCACCTTTCACAGATAAAATCACAAAGTGCTTTACAAAATATAACAATAAAACTTCAATGTACAAAAAACCTTCTTGCAAAGTAAAAAATAGAAATTTTTAGAGACAGTAACACTTCAACTCTAAAATAATAAAGCACACTACAACAGGGATGAAACCATAAAAGCCCAGTCAGCTAAAAGCTTGTCTAAATAAGAGTGTCTTCAGTTGCTTTTTAAAAGAATCAGCAGAATCAGCCACACGCAGAGACAGGGGCAACAGTCTGGGGGCCACAGACTGAAAAGAAAGATCCCCCTGAGTTTTAAAATGGGTTTTAGGGACCACAAGCAGATTTTGACCTGATGACCTCAATGCTCTCGAAGAGCCATAAGGGGTCAACAGGTCAGAAATGTACTCAGGAGCATTCCCATGAAGGGCTCAATAAGTGAGGACCAAATTTTTAAAATCAATTCTATATTTGATTGGTAACCAGTGAAGAGAGTATAAAACCGGTGTGATGTGAGATCTTCTGCTGGTTCCAGTTTAAAGCCTCGCTGCTGAATTCTGAACAATCCGAAGACGATTAAAAACACGTTTGTTAAGACAAGTAAAGAGTGAATTACAATAGTCCAAACGCGAAGAGACAAAAGCATGTATAATCATCTCTAAATCTACATCGGACAACATTTGGAAATGTTTATGAAAAGACTGAACATTGGAATACATTTTTCAAACTGAAATAACAGAAATAACAGAAAAGGATCAATGTTATCAATGTTGCTATCAATACTATAGACAATTTTCTTTTTATTTAAATAAAATTATACCATGTTTGAAGGTGTGGGAACATTTGCGATTAAACAAACTTGTCTACCAGCATTTATCAGGTTCAGGATCTTTTAACAACACTGTAAACCTGTGCTATTCAACAGAGCTTAAATATGAGGAAGTACTACAGTACCAGTGTAAACATGAAAAACCATCCAAACCTTCATCAAACACCTGCCTCAGAAGGATCCTGACACAATCAGCAACCCAAATCTGGCAGCAGATGGTAGAGATAGAGATTCTCCAAAGGTGCTTGAGGTGGAGTGGTGAAACCCACATAGTACAACAAACACTCACCTGGAGCCCAGAGGGTAGAAGAAAAAGAGGCCGGCTGGTGCCATGACCCGTATGTAGATATTAGGATAATGGTGTGACTAACCTGGAATTTAAATGCCTGCAGAGAGCTTGTTAGCCACGGGCAATGATGATGATGATGATGATGATGATGTTACTGTTTTAGCTCACTCACTCACTCATTTTCTACCGCTTATCCGAACTACCTCGGGTCACGGGGAGCCTGTGCCTATCTCAGACGTCATCGGGCATCAAGGCAGGATACACCCTGGACAGAGTGCCAACCCATCGCAGGGCACACACACACACTCTCATTCACTCACGCAATCACACACTACGGACAATTTTCCAGCGATGCCAATCAACCTACCATGCATGTCTTTGGACCGGGGGAGGAAATCGGAGTACCCGGAGGAAACCCCCGAGGCACAGGGAAAACATGCAAACTCCACACACACAAGGCGGAGGTGGGAATCGAACCCCCAACCCTGGAGGTGTGAGGCGAACGTGCTAACCACTAAGCCACCGTGCCCCCCCACTGTTTTAGCTGAGTAATAAAACTACAAATGCCTGAGAAACCTGGTCAAGTTCAAGGTTAGACTCCTTCATTGTTTTGTGTTGTATCAGGATAATTTTTGTGTTGTATCGTTAAAACAAAAAACAAAAAGGCCAAATAAAACATTTTTATTATCATTACATCTCGGTTTCAAGGTTTTAAAGCACTGTTTTTCACCAACACACATCTTTCTCACACATGATGTGACCTCCTGCGGTCAAGAGGTCGTTTGTAACGTCGCACGAGACTGCTCATGTGTAGCGTGTAATCCATCTTCCTTTGGCTGTTTCCTCTCTGTCGTGTGGTTAAAAGGGGAAAAAAAGAAAAAAGGAAAAAAGAGCCCTGATCATTAAAGCTCTGCTGTCACTTTTTTCAGGGTTGTAATGCGCTTCTGTGCTAATTACCTCATTATCGCAGATTAGGTTTTAAATTTCATGAGTTCATTAGCGTCTGTGGCGCGGCTGCTACACGAGGCACCACACGGCGACTCCAGAACAGGGCCAACTAACACTGTGTGAGTGGGTGGACTGGATATGTGACCTCGTGCAGCACTGGATAGAAATTTTTTTAATATGAAAAATATTTTTTTCTCCCACACATTATATTATATTATATTATATGATATTATATTATATATACTCCAAACTTCTTTTTTTGATTTCTTTTTTTAACTTCAGCAAAAACTTTTTTTTCTCTCCTCGATCCTGTAGATGTAGATGGATTTTAAATACTTTATGATTCATATCTGGAGATGCCATCACCATGCACCTTAGTTCGAGTTCAGACTCTGTCTAAGATCCATTTCATAAATTATTCTTCAAGTACAGCTTCTTCAGTGTCGACGCATTTTATTATTTTTTTTGCATGTGTGCATATTTTTTATATATTTTATATTTTAACCATAACGTAACTGTGTATCAGTGTCTGTTTTGTGCTCCAAACATCCAGGAGTGATGCTTTTTTTGCTCACCACGTCTATAAACCTCGGTTACGTGAAGTACCGGTGAGCTCGAGCCCGGTGTCCGACTTTTTTTTTTTTTTTTTTTTTTTATTTTGTTGTTTTTGTGCAGATTTTGGGAAACAGTCAGGAAAAAAATGACAGTAATGGCCTTGCAATTGAACAAGGTCTTGTTACATAATGATGATCCATCGAGAAAATGTGGGCAGAAGGATAAAATCAGCGGGGACACATATCTTACCTGTGTTTTTATTCCAGTGCCTACTTTCTGCGCACAGAACAAATATTTATTGATCCCAAGCATTGACGTCTTTGTGAAATGCAGGTTGAGCAAAATATAATAGGTGGGAATCCAAGCAGTGGCTGCTTCTCTTTTCTATCAACACACATACAGTACAAAATGCTCGCCCTCTCCTTGGTACTCATTTCTCTCTCTCTCTCTCTCTCTCTCTCTCTCTCTCTCTCTCTCTCACTCTCCTTAGGTCTTGGAGAAAGTCATGATTTCTATACAAATTCACTCTTGATCTTAGATTAGCACTGGTTGATTATTCCATTCTAATCACTTATCCAATTATCTGTTTGAAGGGAAAAAATAAAAATGTTGACCCATACAAGGAAAAAATCTCCTTCTTTGGTGACAAGATTACTTTTTTTTTTGTCAGTAATTGTCCGTAGTGTGTGATAGAGAGAGAGAGAGAGAGAGAGAGAGAGTATTATTGTTATATTATTTTATTTCTTTGCTGATTTAAACATTTCTGTCAGTATGCCAATAATTTTCTTATGGACACTATTATTTAAATTAGTTCATAAGAAATAAAATTTAAATAAATTCTAAATATGTTTTAATTGAGTATTTATTATTATTATTATTATTATTATTATTATTATTATTATTATTATCTCATATTCATAAAGGATGCCTACTTTTTTCACTATCATGAAAACATTTTTCAAAAACGTTTTCTCTATTTTTCTGCATCTTCAAAAACTCCTCTCTCTCTTTTTTTTCTTCTAAATGACCTCTTCTTAAATGATTTATTCACAGCATGCAGTTAGCAAATACACAAAATGTAATAAACTAGCATAATGCATTTTTACGAGGAACCTAAGGACATTTTAAACAAATGAATAACTCTCACTCACTCACTCATTTTCTACCGCTTATCCGAACTACCTTGGGTCACGGGAAGCCTGTGCCTATCTCAGGCGTCATTGGGCATCAAGGCAGGATACACCCTGGACGGAGTGCCAACCCATCGCAGGGCACACACACACACACTCTCATTCACTCACACAATCACACACTACGGACAATTTTCCAGAGATGCCAATCAACCTACCATGCATGTCTTTAGACTGGGGGAGGAAACCGGAGTACCCGGAGGAAACCCCCGAGGCACGGGGAGAACATGCAAACTCCACACACACAAGGTGGAGGCGGGAATCGAACCCCCAACCCTGGAGGTGTGAGGCGAACGTGCTAACCACTAAGCCACCGTGTCCCCCAAATGAATAACATTTAACGCAATTTTTCTTTTCTTTAAAAAAAATGTTTAAACAATTTGATTGAATTCTGATTCATTTCATGTAGGAGTGCTCTTGAAATCTAGAATCCGATCGGTCAAAAGCTACACCACTCCATTCCCTCAGCTTACAGCTTACACTCCTCTGTCCTGAAGACTTTCCTATGGTGGAAAACTTACTGCAAGTTACAGAGCTCTGACACCGGAGACTCCTCATTTCTGTAAAACTGTTCAATAAACTTTAACGTATCGACAATTCTACTGCATGTTTTTCTTTGATTAACAGCAACCTGTTTTAAATAGATACACTAATAAATGATTTTCAGTAAACGTTACTATAGAAACAAGAAAGGATTACATTAAGAGAATGAATATATATTTTTAGCAGGATCTGCTGAAGTTAAAATCAACTATAATTAGACATACTGTAATCACCCAAGATTTTTGTTGAACATTAGGCCTAATGTTTCGTATTTGTACAAAGTCATTTAACACAGTAATAGTAATAAGAGATGGAGTGTAAGATTTGGAACTGCAGTATTTCCTATTTGAATTTTTCTTTATTTTTTCGGTAACCGTATGTACTGTATCCATGTAAGATGTGAGATGTTCGTTGGGCCGAGTTGCTTTATTTATGAGTTGTTACACGGCGTGGTTTAAAGGCAGAGGTTGGAATTATGAAATGCAGATCGTTTGTCTGATCTAGGAGAGACAGAGTTATCTGACCATCCCTCATGAGCTGTCAATATCACACTCTCTTTACCCAATGTAAAGTAAACTGCAGCCATAAATATTTGATGAATATTTTGACAGCAATTTTTTGGTGATTAATAATTTGTTAGACATGCGATTTTAGAAACAGTAAAACCTCCACTGGAGAGAATAAAGACATTGAGCACTTTCTTGGAATATCTAATCAGGCTGTACTGTAGGTGTTGGAGGTTTGGAGACACCAACCTTAATACAGATAACAGGTTTTTTTTATAGGTGATAGATGTCTTCAGCATGCATCCAATTCCTGGCATATTGCCTACTGTTCTATACAATTACACTGATTTGATTAAAATGATTAACCCCCATTTAGGGCACGGTGGCTTAGTGGTTAGCACGTTCGCCTCACACCTCCAGGGTTGGGGGTTCGATTCCCACCTCCACCTTGTGTGTGTGGAGTTTGCATGTTCTCCCCGTGCCTCGGGGGTTTCCTCCGGGTACTCCGGTTTCCTCCCCCGGTCCAAAGACATGCATGGTAGGTTGATTGGCATCTCTGGAAAATTGTCCGTAGTGTGTGATTGCGTGAGTGAATGAGAGTGTGTGTGTGTGCCCTGTGATGGGTTGGCACTCCGTCCAGGGTGTATCCTGCCTTGATGCCCGATGACGCCTGAGATAGGTACAGGCTCCCCGTGACCCGAGGTAGTTCAGATAAAGCGGTAGAAAATGAATGAATGAATAAATGAATGATAACCCCTATTTATATATTTTTTAATGACCCTGATTGAGATTAGTCATCTCGTTCCCCTTTGTGTTGAGATTTTGTATTTGTGTAACATATTTATATATGTTAAAATAGGAACGATTGTTATATTATTTTATTTATTTGCTGATTTAAAAATTTCTGTCAGGGTGCCAATAATTTTCTTATGGACACTATTATTTAAATTAGTTCATAAGAATAAAATTGAAATAATTTCTAAATATGTTTTAATTGAGTATTTTATTATTATTATTGTTATTGTTGTGGTTATTATTATTATTATTATTATTATTATTATTATTATTTTTATTATTAATATAGTTATTATTATTATTATTAGTAGTAGTAGTAGTAGCAGTAGTAGTAGTAGTATTGTTGTTGTTGTTATTATTATTATTATTATTATTATTATTATTATTATTATTATTATTATTATTATCTCATATTCATGAAGGACACTTTCTTTTTTCATGAAAACTCTTTTTTTCTCTTTTTTTCTGCATCTTCAAAAACTCCTCTCTCTCTTCCATGCGCTCCTAAATGGATCACGTCCCTGCTGAGTCACATACTTCAACATTACACCTAACCCCAGATGCTTCCTTGATATGGAAAATAATTTGTTTATCCTCTCCTTTTTAAGACATGAGTCGAAAGCCTGGCTCGCTCGGGGACGTTGGACGATAGAGCACTAATGATCTTTTTGTTTGATCTCAGCCGTCGTTTTTTTTCCTGAGACGTTCCCAACCGGTGCAGTGGTCACCGCGTGGGCCGAGTTAATTAAATACTTTATTTATGGACGGAAGAAAGAGCGACGTATGACTTGGGTTGAAGAGTTTTCATTTTAAAAGTATGTAACAGATACAAGTGCTAGGAAATATTTATTGTTTAGATCTTTATAAATTGCTCAGACAGAAGATTGTGTGCTGTGAAACATGCTGGTGGTAGCATTGTGCTGAGATCCTAATTAACACCCTTTTTATTAATGCATTTTCCAGAACTGTATCCCACTCCTTGGTCTTTATGGAACCGTTTGTTTAAGTATGTTCTGTAGCGAGATCTGGGTTCTTCTTCTAATGATTATTTTTTTGGTCACATGACATTTTTCAATGTAGTCTTTAAAGTTAAATATTAAGTCTGGATTATTTCTTTTCAATTTTGCACAGAATTTTGCAAGCTATGTTGATATTTATATCTATATTTCTATATATTTCTGGTTATAGCATTAAAAAAAAGTCAACTGTTATATGACTTATAACTTATCTTTTAACGAGTTTAGCATGTCTCGGTTTATTTGCATTAGCAGTACCAAATCTGAGGAGACCATGAATCCTGGAAAAGGGATACAGCATAATTTCCTGGTTGGTGCACCGATAATAACGCTGCCGACGTATCAATCCGTCAAGCAGCTCAGCAAAATGAGCTGTAATGTTTTATGACTGATGAGATTTATTGTTATGACCTGCTTTCCTCACGTTTTAATCTTGTTTACGAGCCTCGAACGGCAGGAGAAAGCTAAGGGATATCAAAGGTGACAGCCTCATCAAACGTTAAGAAAGTCACACTAAGGTGTCCTGCTGCTCTAATAAGAAGCTCACATTCCCAGCGCACGATGAACGGTAGAAGTGTAACACCGTCGTTAACCCTCTCCAAGTGAATAGGAAAACGAGTGGAAAAAAAGTCATAAATCAAACTTTATAGAAATGCAAATGAGCAAGAGAATAGTTGCAATGCCTAACGTCATAGTGCCTTATGTAAATGCTCTACAATTTGACATAATTTACACTCACACACTTTAAAGCTGGTATTCGTGTATTATTTTGGAGACTTTTGTAGCCCCAGAAAAAAAAAGAAGTGCTGATAATAATAATAATAATAATAATAATAATAATAATAATAATAATAATAATAATAATACATTTTTAAAAGTTTTTCTGGTATAAGATAACTAAGTAGATCTCTCTCTCACTCACTCATTTTCTACCGCTTATCCGAACTACCTCGGGTCACGGGGAGCCTGTGCCTATCTCAGGCGTCATCGGGCATCAAGGCAGGATACACCCTGGACGGAGTGCCAACCCATCACAGGGCACACACACACTCTCATTCACTCACGCAATCACACACTACAGACAATTTTCCAGAGATGCCAATCAACCTACCATGCATGTCTTTGGACCGGGGGAGGAAACCGGAGTACCCGGAGGAAACCCCCGAGGCACGGGGAGAACATGCAAACTCCACACACACAAGGTGGAGGCGGGAATAGAACCCCCAACCCTGGAGTTGTGAGGCGAACGTGCTAACCACTAAGCCACTGTGCCCCAACTAAGTAGATCTTACTATCTAAATTTAGGGTAAGTCTACTGTTCACTTGCAAACGATGCCGACTATTATAAGGAATATTTTAAGCGAACTACTCTCGAACTTACCCAAAACAGGTGAACACAGTCAGGTAAGAAAGAGACAAGACTTTTTTTTTGTCCTCCATGTTTGTTTTCCTCGCTTGCGGTTTTCCGCTCATGCAAATTCTCTTAGTGTGCTGTATTCTTTTTTATGACAAACAGAATACGAGTGGAAACTCTCAGGACAAAGGAAGAAGGGTGTAATTGTGCTATAATTCTCCTCTTGGCAGAGACTTTATACAATTTGGCCTAGTTCCTTTCACATATTTAGAGAAGCCTAGCAACCTGCTAAATGGAAGCTAAAGTTGGGGTAAAAGGAGTAGACTTGCATATCATGCCTTCTGTGTCTTTTTATATATTAATTTATCTAATTTATGTTTGTTTTTAAGGCATTTGACAATAGACAACTTCAGCATTACCAGCACTAGACCACATTATATTACATGAAAAGCCTGGCTATCAGCGATCATCGGGGTCTAAGCACCTTTTGCATAATAATCATTTTCATAATATGGTCATTTATCTCAAATCTAACTGATTAGCTTGTTTCTGCAATAAATAGTTTCCAGACAGACATCAAGCCTTCTTTAGTCGGTATCTACAGTATATTAGCCTCGTAGCACCATTAAAAAACATTGCACAGCAGATATGTCTTGGCTGACCAACTACATTTTAGCTTTTGACCAAGCTTGACTATCCTCTAAGCCTATAAAAGCTGCACCTGTCCAGGGTTTTAAGATCCATCGCTGTCCTTTTCATTACAGATTGAATCTCTTTTCTCTTTTGTGTGTGGTAAGAGATTAGAAGTCCCTATTCACTTTCCTTAATCTACTGTTTGCCTGGATTTCCACAAAGCAGCATTTAAAAAAAAAGAAGAATGAAACATATCCGTTTGAGCCGGGCCAAAGACCTTGTACTATTCATTCAAAAAATAAATAAATAAAATCTTTGCAAGACAATGGCCTGCTAGACAGCTGTTTGCAATCCCTATGCAAATTTAGAGCATTTCTGTAATTCCTAAAAGACACAGGCTGAAAAATGTTTTTCCAGTGTCACTGACACCAAATAAATCTTCGATACAGCACAAAAAGCATTGCACCTCCGGGTGCTGAGAGGGTTGTAAAAAATGATGCCAACAGTTAACAGATGTTTGGGTCAGAGGCTGGATACACTAGGGGTTTTCAAACAATCCAAGTGTTGAGATTCATGTAATGCAGTGTTAGCGTTTATGTACGGACTTGTATTAATGAGCATATATAGATCTTATGTATCGGGTATCCACCTTGTGTGTGTGGAGTTTGCATGTTCTCCCCGTGCCTCTGGGGTTTCCTCCGGGTACTCCGGTTTCTTCCCCCGGTCCAAAGACATGCATGGTAGATTGATTGGCATCGCTGGAAAAATTGTCCGTAGTGTGTGATTGCGTGAGTGAATGAGAGTGTGTGTGTGTGCCCTGAGATGGGTTGGCACTCCGTCCAGGGTGTATCCTGCCTTGATGCACGATGACACCTGAGATAGGCACAGGCTCCCCATGACCCGAGGTAGTTCGGATAAGCGGTAGAAAATGAGTGAGTGAGTGAGTGTATCGGGTATATAATCCACAGCCAAGAATTCCTTTGTGAAGGAGTTTTCAATAGAAAACCATGCAGACCCTGAAATACTTGCATACTAAGCTTGATATTTAACCAGGGTCCAGTTTATTTATTAATGAACTTAGGGCAGTAGTACCTACAGTAGGTGATAAAGATTTTGGCCTAGTGATCATGTGTTCAAATACCAGGACTGCCAAGATGCCACTGCTGGGCCCTCGAGCAAGGCCCTTAGCCCTCATCTGCTTAGATGTATAAATTAGATAAATGTAATTGCTTTGCATTAAGGTGTCTGCCAAACAAAGCTAGTTTCCTATATTATGATGAATCTCTTTCGTAACACAGAGCGACTGTAGTTTCAGTTTGCAGTTTTTTTAGAAATACGATGATGAGCATTGCTGGAAAATTTACGCAAAGGTCTCGGAGAAGCAAGCGACCAAGAAATTAACACCAGAATCGGCTAAACACATCTGAACTATTTCAACACAGGCATCGTTGAAAGTGTTTCAAAGTCGACTTTTCCTTGATGCAAGTCTAGAAAAAAATTGCATCAAAGACGTGGTTTGTAAAGCTACCAGTTTCATGGTGGGTCTTAGAAACGTACATTTCAGTTATATCTCGTCTTAAAATCACTTCATAAAATAAAATCACTCTGAACACAGTGTGAAATTCGATTTGGCTGAAGGAAATGGTGTTAGTGCAAGGGAGCGATTCTTCAAAATGCAGGGAGGAAAAAGCTCATCTTAGCTCTGTGAAGTGGATACAGCAAGGACATCAAGCACTCACCGAAACTGATCTCTGCATCATCTCCCACATTAACATCCAAATGATGTCATTCCTCAGCTCAAGTGGAGATGGAACCTTTCAAAAATAAAAGTGGTGAAATATACGACTTAACCAACATGCTGCCTTAAGCATGTTAAGCAGGAAACAACAGGGTTATTACATTACGGTATACTGTGTTAGTCTATAAAGACAATCAATCACAAGAGTAAGAAGCTTCACCTATCTAGACTTTTTGGCTTTTAATGCTTTTTTGCTAAACTACAAAACACACTGCAAGATACTGCAAATTTTAGCGATGCTAGCCTAAAGAGATTTCTAAAGTAAGCCCTGTTTCTAGCTTTTTATATTCGGAAGATATCTATAGACAGTATTAATTCTTTAACCTCTTAAACTGAAGAGTCACATTGGTCCACATTTACATTCCTCACGCTTGTAACAATTAGTTCATGAATAATTCACGATAGTTACTGTATAATGTGCTGTAGCATGAATAACTGAATAATAACTTGGGAATTTAGGGATGTAGAGTATGGACTTGAATAATAAATAAAGAATAATAATAAAAAAAAAAAAAAACAGGCTATCACTGTCTACTTTGGCTCATGACTACAACTGCAAACCCTGGATTAATTGCTGATCAGCTGCATGAGGTATAAGATTGATCCTGTAAAAAAAAACACCTTAAGTAAATACATTTTGTTAGATACAGTACTGTATGTGTTTTTGTAAACTCTGTATAACTACCAAGGGCTGCAAGAGGGCTGTAGATACAGTATGTGTGAACGCACACTTGCATCGCAATACCTTCCAGGCAAAGGCATGGATTAACCATGAGGTCAATAAACACTGTCATCATTCAACGAAGTCTCTCCTGGGTCTGAATAATAAGGCATTCTGAACATACATATATAACTAGCATTCTATTTCATCCCTCTGAACAAGCAGAAATGGTGAGAATCAACTGCATACCATTATGTGTGTGTGAGTTTGTGTGCACACACGTGCTGTGACCTTTGAACAAAGTCATGACATGTCTGTAGGATGTAGAATTTCTAATGATTCAACACCAGCTTTCCCTGGAAGCTTTTCAAAGGGATGGTACTGTTTATATTGTCTGGGGTCGGTACAATCTAGCTCCCATGCTGTAGGTGATTGTAACAACAGGGCTGATTGGAAGGTCAGGGGTTCAAGCCCCAGCACTGCCAAGCTCCTTCTGTTCGGTCCTTGAGCAAGGCATTAAACCCTCTCAGCTCCAAAGGGGTGCTGTATCATGCTGACCCTGTGCTTTGACACCAGCTTCCATAAGCTGGGATATGTAAAGAAAAGTATTTCACTTGGTATACTGTATATGACAAATAAAGTCTTCTTCTGCTTCTAGATAATGTCTGCCACAATGATCACAAAGAAATGATAAAAATGATAGGATAACTGGAAAGGTGTTCAGAAACAACACGCAAAGTCATGTTTCTAGGAGGGTTGATGTTAAGGTTGTAGAACCTGAAGAATGTACAGTACATGGTCACACCATGGAAGCAGCAATGCAAATGTTTTTGAGTGGTATCCCTCTAAAAAATGCCCATGAGTAGGAGACACACCTGGGCAAGGGGAAGGCACAGGTGATGACATCGTCACCCAGTGGACCGGTCCCTTTTTTGACAGATAAGATCTATGTGTCCTTCATCCTTGATAGATAAACAGTCTGATCTAAATTGTAATGCACAGCAGGCACAACAAGAAATGCTGTCTGGCTGTGCAGCAAGGTCAATCGGTTGGTGTACAAGATGCAGATTCCCAGTGTCACATGTCCAATAAACAGGCAACGTGATCTTGCATGATCCTTCTCATGCTAATTTAGACACACGTTTTGCTCGGGTTGGTGAAGATGGGCCTAAAGTGACTCCAACGCAAAAAGGAGATCCCACTATTGAGCCCCAAGCATTGATACACCTTTAGTAAGCACGAACACTTGCCATTGTCTGGTTTTCACTGGTATTTTGAAAATTGGGGAAGTTTAATAGTTCCAATTAAATGAGTTGGATACTATTCATGGAACACCTTCTACAAAGGCCCAGGTGTCTTTAGCAACACTCAGTGGTCTAGAGCTGAATTCTGTGTAATGTGACGATGATGTTTTAGATGATTCTAGATTAAGTAAATCATGCACAAGTGTATCCTGTTCCAGCAATCTTGACATGGCATCTGATGTACCACTGTAAAGCCCAGATCAGTTGCTCTTAGTCAAAAGAACCATGGAGGGACTTTCCTGGGGAGGTCCAGTATGAGGCAGAACTGTCAAATCCTACATTGATGATTTATTTGGCAGCCATGAAACTGAGCCTGAGCAGACCAACACCTTGCAACTCCTGTGCAGGTGCAAAAAAAAACAACTGGTTGATCATTCCAATCTCACACTAGGGGGTTATATACTTTTATTCTTGAAAGTTATATATTCTCTATGTGAAGACATTATGCACAACCCAGCACAACATGGTATACAATTCAAATGTATACAGATTTGTTTGCTTGAGCTTCATTAGAAAGAGTAATGGACCACAACCAATTTTAAATGTCTTTTTTTTTTTTTTTTTTTTTAGCAGAATCACAATGTTGTTCTTTTCTTTTCTAGACTGCTAGGCTTGTAATGGCTCTCCAAAAAAAGAATATGCATGCGCTGAACAGCATGGCTTTGACGAACAGAAATTGCCTAATCAAATTTTAATTGTGTTGTATATACAGATGGCTGAGAGCATAGCCATAGAGACCATTTGTTTGGAATGGCTGAATAAAAGCAGCCTAGCATAAAAACGCCTATTCTAATCAAGAATCCCCCATTAATTTTCTGACTAGTCCAAATTAAGACTTCAAATGCACAGTGTTCTGCAAGAGACTTGAAATTTGAGGTAACAAAAGTGTTTTTTCCTCTCTTTTTTTTTTCACCCCCTACCAGACTCTTTTCATCCAGCTTGCTAAAGTGGGTGTCAATTCCAGCAGCATGAACGTGGATGGAAAGATCTTTTAGGAAGAAAATGTGCATTGATCAAGGAGAGAGACTGGGAGGGCGGTCAAGCCTGCAGGCCTCTAGGACTGAGGAATTCATCACTATTGGCACCTGCGTCTGATTACCTTTGGGACTGCGAACATTTTTTGAACCTGCGATAGAGAAAAAAATGTTGTATACTCTTTACTAGTGCATCGCTCAAGAGTGACAGGACGTCACTTCAGTGTCAGTTTTGAGTCACCTTAGCTTAAGCTGGGAAGCTTGACTGCTAGCTCGCCATCCTTCAATACACGGCATTTAACTACACAACAGCTTTGGGGACCTTAAAATAGAAATAAAAAGAAGTCAAATAAATGCACAAAAGTTGCTAATAACAAATTAAAGCTGGTGCGCACAGATTAGCCTTATGGCTATTAATCAGTCTGACACTAAAATTAGCATTCATTTATCACTGGGCAGGCTAGTGAGTTTAAAATGTTTTAAAGGATTCATTTGTTGATTCGCCTCAAATGCTTGATCATACTGTAACTCTGATCCTGTGAGGTCACTAAACAGATATTATATATACACAATACAATTACAAAAGTCAAGAATGACAAGATTTATAGTCATGATAAAAAGAATTTATGTGTTAAGTTTCACAAATTTGTCCTCTTAATCAGCATGGTAGAGGGGCACGGTGGCTTAGTGGTTAGCACGTTCGCCTCACACCTCCAGGGTTGGGGTTCGATTCCCGCCTCCGCCTTGTGTGTGTGGAGTTTGCATGTTCTCCCCGTGCCTCTGGGGTTTTCTCCGGGTACTCCGGTTTCCTCCCCCGGTCCAAAGACATGCATGGTAGGTTGATTGGCATCTCTGGAAAATTGTCCATAGTGTGTGATTACGTGAGTGAATGAGAGTGTGTGTGTGTGCCCTGTGATGGGTTGGCACTCCATCCAGGGTGTTTCCTGCCTTAATGCCCGATGACGGCTGAGATAGGCACAGGCTCCCCGTGACCCAAGGTAGTTCGGATAACCGGTAGAAGATGAATGAATGAATGAATGAATTAGCATGGTTACATAAGAAAAACATTGACCAGAAATTAAACAGGGATTAGGAAAGGTATAAATTGTCCAAAACCAATTTATATTATGAATAAACCAGTGAGGGTATTTGTTTAAAATTTGTTAGTGTCAAGCTTATATATTTTATACCATTGGTCTTAGGTTAAGAGCTAGCAAGGTTGAGCAAGATTTCCACAAGAAATTCAAAATAGCTCCAAAACGAATTTAAAAAAAAACATAATTCAGAACTAGCTACAGAATTTTGGAATTTTTGTGTGAAGTAGCAATGTAGGTTAATGGTCACAAGTTTTATGTCTTAATTAGTGCCTGGTTAGTAAGAAATTTTTTTTAACATGTGTGTGTATTCTGCCCTAATGACAATCATGCTAATTACAGCTACCATCAGTGTGGATATTTCTTTATCACTTTAGCCATGTTAGCATTCTTTCAGGGAACTTGAGATGAAGATGAATGTAGTCTTACTTTTTATTCGATCCTAATCAAGTATTCACTTAAGCATATGATTATGCTAATTATACATAACAGAAACACTAGTGTATGATGTGGCATGTTAATTTAGCATCTTGATTAGCAGTTTTGAAACAAGTAGTGAAGTTATTTTAGAGGAGTTGGCAGGTTTTAAAATGATGCAGTAAGCCATAATCTTTTATTCTGTGCTTATACTAATCATGCTAGCTTTAATCATAATACATAAAGCTTGTGGTCCTTTGAAAAGACCATGTTAGCAACAATCTTAACACAAGAAGGATGTCAGCTTACATTCTTTCCTTTGTATTGACCACACTGTTACATTCTGATGAATAAAGGTCAACAAAGCGACGCACAGTTAAGTCAGTGTCAAACATTGTGTATTTTCATCTAAAATATCTACTGTAGCCCTTAATCTATCAGCACTGTCATGGATTTGATATGCAGATTCATCACACTTTAATCAAAAATGCAGTGTCATCGATCAAAACAAGCTGCAAAGGATGTGTGGAGGCATTGGGTTGACTCATACCCCCGAGGACACACACACGCACACACACAGACACACACAATCACACACACATTCTTTGCAAACGTAAGACAATTCCTGGTGCTAATTAAAACGTGGCTTTATATTTAATGTCCTGATTTAATTGAGATTCAGTCGCTTGCCCACATGCCTCCAGGGTGCACAGATTCAGAGCCCATATACAACAATTAAATCTAAATAACCTTAATGTTTCTTTAATAATGGTAATAACAGAGCCCATTAATGGGGACTTAAAATTCAATTGTGCAACACTGCCATATGAACAGAAGGAGGCAGCCTTGAGGCCCTGCTTGAACCGAGCCATAGTTGTTTTGACTTTAGAGCATGCAAACATTTTTTCTGCACAGTTTTTACTTTATTAGGAAGATATATATCCAATAAAAAAATATAGAATAACCAATACTGGATATGACTGGATTTGATGGTTTCATTTGTTCATAGCATGGATTCCACCAGTTCTTGGAAAAATTCCTTTAGGATTCTGGTCCATGATATATATTTGTCATCCTCTCACTCTCTGTAGGATCGGGGTTCAAGCCACAGCACTGCCAAGCTGCCACTGTTAGTCCCTTGAGCAAGGCCCTTAACCTTCTCTGCTCCAGAGCTGCTTCCTAACCTAATTAGAAATAGCATTGAAACTCCTTGTCATGACAACTGTCTTCAGCCATCCAGTGTAGTTTCCTGTTCTTGGCTGATAGTAATGGGACTCGAGGTGAGTTTTTTTCTTTTGTATCCCATCTTTCATAAGGTTAACATGCTATGCTTTCTGAGATGCCCTTATGCACACCACAGATGTAAAGAGTGGTTACCCTGCTTGAATGTTCCTGTCAATTCTAACCAGTCTGACCATTCTACTTTGACATCTCCCATGTTTAACCCGCAGAGCTAATGTGTTGTATTTTGGTTCTAAATACGAATGTGTTCGAAAATCTGAGCAGATCTCCAATTTCTGGAAAACTCAGTCCAGCTTGTCTGGTACCAAGAATTATGCCACAGTCAGTGAGATCACTTTTTTTTTTTTTTTAACCATTCTGCTATTTGAAATGAACATTAACTGAAGCTCTTGACAGTGCTTTCCATAATAAATAAAACTTCATATAGGTGTTTTAGTCTCCCATTGAATATCACCCCAGCTGGCACTAAGTATAATACTAATGTTCATAAACAGAGACCTTGTGCATTAAAAGTAATCAATTTCCTGGTTTGTGGTCAGACTCCAAACCTGTTAAGGAAGTGGTTAATGAGGAAATGACATCACCTAACATCAGGCTTCCTTGGTATGCAGCAGGTGTTAGGTATTGCTTTACGGCTATGCACATGGGAAGTGAAAACAAGTTTACAGGAAGCCTCTCACATTCTTGTAAGCGCTCGAGAACTCGGAAGATCCCAGCTGTAACATCAGTGCGCCATCACTTTGAAGATAAACATCTTGAAGTCGAACGAGAATTGGGCCATTTAAGAGAAATGGTCTTGATATTTTTATCATCAATTGATGGTTGTGAATATGTACATGCTAATGCAACGGCTGGGTTGTTTTGCACATGGGGGTTGGAGGATGATGTTAATTTTACTTCTGTTTATTTTCTCAGTGACTAATCAGTTGATGAGTGTGTGAACTGTGTTAAATCTTGCACCAGTAATTGTTCAACCTCTAATTTACCCTGCAGCTTGATGACAGTGTCCAAGTTTCCTATAAAAGCTTCACATCCTAAAATATCCTCAAGAAGAACCTTTCATAACTGTTTTTATTAGTGTATGAGGTGATGTTTTCTCATTGCTGCTCATCAGCTTGGAAATCCAGCACTGTGTAATTGAATGTGAAATATTTTGGAGGAAGAAAACAGCAGCTACGCATCAAGAGGAACTTTAAGGGAGGTAAAACTCTGTCACTGAGCATACAATTCAACTTGACAGAAGTTTCCACAAGACATCTTCCAAGACCAGCACAGCAGACGTGTTTGGGGAGTTTGGGTTCCGGCATCAATTAAGGCTTGATTCTCTCTTCAGACTATTTTGCATCACGGCACATATCTCCATAATTGTATATTGTATATTTGTATATTTGATGAAAATATACAATATACCTCAAGCGATTTTAGACGTCATAAAAACTATCCAGACCCAGACCCAAGTGGGTGAAGAAGTGGAATGAAAAGGTGTAGGTTAGGGGCAGTAATGCTGCAATGGATATGACTCTGGGATACTGATCAAATGGTTGGGGATTCAAGCCCCAGCACCACCAAGCTGCCACTGTGAGGCCCTTGAACCAGACATTTAGCCCTCTCTGCTCCGCAAAAGAATTCAAGCTAAATGTAGTGCAAGTCATCATTTATCTGCTCCAGGGGCAGAATATCATGGCTGACCCTGCGTTCTGACTCCAACATCTTAAGCTGGGATATGCAAATAAAAGAATGTCACTGTGCTGCAAATAAAGTCTTCAAGCAAGTGACCTGTGATTGTTGCTACCAGATCACGTATAGAATCAAAATGCATCATTGGAACCAAAATCGCCTTGAATTGAAAGTGGGTTAATGTTAACCCAAAGAACAAGTACAATCCAAAGACCAAGAAAATATTTTAATACTCGATGTCTGTCCATTAGGAGGCACACGAGTATGTGAGAGGAATCTGCTGATTATCTTTATCAAGCTTACAAGACAGGAAGTAGCACTTTGCGTCAACACATTTCAGTTTCAATTTCTGCCTGCCGCATTTCCCCTTTCTTTGGCTTGGGCCTCATTTGTAAGAACGCATTTGACAGCTTTAACAAATGGATCCCTGCAAACTGACGCTTTGATGTTTGTGAGTAATGAACAAAGTCCCTGGAGGACAGCTTCTGTACAATTTTAAGGTCCTGGGGTCTGGTTCGACAACTGCCATGCAACAAACAGATAATGAAAAGCACTGAGTGCTACAACAGACATTTGTGAAAGTGGTTGCAAATGAGGAACTGGTTTTGAAGCAGAAACTAACATGAAAGGACTAGAAGAAAACAACAATCTATACTTGTGGACTCCATGCTGTGTAAAATTTCACCTCATTAGCTTATTAGCGATAGAAGGAAATTACATCAGACCCCCAGACAGGGGTCTTAGAACCAGGACTCTATTTTACACTTTCTTTCCATAGTTTTATTTATCGTTTCATATTCATAGCACATTGGAGCCTTCTCTATCATGCTGCATCATGATATATTTAAGCTGGGAGCGTGAAAGGTAGCAGGCGTCTCAGCAGACGTGAATGAAGCTCCTGCATCTTTCAGAGTTCTGTACCTGAATTGTCAAGCAGGTCAAAGTGCTAAGATAAGAATGTTAAACATTTCTGCTTGCCACATGACTATGTAGAGGCCAAACAACTGGTTGGTGTACTAGGGGTGATACTCACTAGAGTCAGGAAATCAAATTCATGAAATGGATTTGGGACAGAGGCTGAAAATAGAAAAAAACAACGACGAAGTAGCACTTTAATATCCGTTCACCACATTTTCACTAAACTGCTGTAATTATAGAAAGTTGTCATGAGGTGAATATACATTTGTATGAGAGACTAAAAGGCTGAAAAGGCTCGAGAGAACTGTTGTTTATGTATTTCCTTTTGAAACAGAAGTCGGAGTGATGGTCTGTATGATTTACAGCCAGTAGCATTCAAAATATACCATACTCCTAGTAAATTATCCCTATCAGTCAACAAACTAGCTAAATAAGTTAACAAACTAGCAATAAGTTTCCCGAGTTGCAGAACTGTCACTGGAATCAATATTTCGTGTACCACACAGGGTTGTAAGGAACAAGGAGCATAGGACTTGGGGCACAAGACTGGGAACACCATGGTCAGGGTAGCAACACATTGCAGAGCACAATTTCACACACACACACACTCACTCTATCACACACTACAGACAATTTAGTGATGCCAATCTGCCAATCTGTTTTCAGACTGGGGTATAAACTGGAGTACAGTAGGCAGTAATTGAACCCTCATCCCTGGCACTCCCACCCACCGTACTCCCAATGCCATCTCTACTCTAGAGAAAAAGATGATGAAGCACATGTTTCATGGTGTATAAAAGCTGACTTGAGATTTGGATTAGCCTGAGGTACAACATTCCCACACTGAAACAAACAGCCCCGAGTTGCTCAGACTTTCCCCCAAATTTGCACAAATTACATTCAAACAAAAAATAGCTTGGAAGACACATACAAAAATGCACCAACAAAACAAATGCATTTTAGAGAGCATTTCATTGGGCAAACACAGGGCTTTTCCGAAACTGATGAAATCACTCACTCACTCACTCACTCACTCATCTTCTACCGCATCGGGCATCAAGGCAGGATACACCCATCGCCAACCCATCGCAGGGCACACACACACTCTCATTCACTCACGCAATCACACACTATGGACAATTTTCAGAGATGCCAATCAACCTACCATGCATGTCTTTGGACCGGGGGAGGAAACCGGAGTACCCGGAGGAAACCCCCGAGGCACGGGGAGAACATGCAAACTCCACACACACAAGGCGGAGGCGGGAATCGAACCCCCAACCCTGGAGGTGTGAGGCAAAAATTGAAATTTGTCCGTAGTGTGTGATTGCATGAGTAAATGAGAGTGTGTGCCCTGCGATGGGTTGGCACTCCGTCCAGGGTGTATCCTGCCTTGATGCCCGATGACGCCTGAGATGTGACCCGAGGTAGTTTGGATAAGCGGTAGAAAATGAATGAATGAATTAATGAATGAATGAATGAATATTATTAGATTATTTCAGTGACATTTTACTACACACTGTGTAGTACAGTGATGTTGAATGGTTGCCACTAGTTGGTCAGATGTAAGTCAGATCATTTTCTATAACAGAAGCTCATAACTTACGGCTATTAAAACATAACTTGTTTTGATGTTGCGTAACGACGCGTGTTCATAATAGTTTCTTACAAATGCATGCCATTGTTATTTGCATTTAGCGACATCCGCTTAAGTGAAGGTAAAGATAAACGGTAAAGCTCAGAGATCGCTGAAAACACAAAATGAAAATTAAATGCTGAAATTCAAGGAATTTCTCTGGAGAAAAAGTGTCATTTTCTTTACAACATTAAACATTTTATTCATGCAGAATTAAGTATGATACTGGTTTGTTACAAAAACCAAGAAATAAAACTCACACAAGGAAAACTGCATGGTTTTTACTGTTTTGTGTCGTCTCTCCTATGAAAGATTTACAAATAAATGTGTTTGTTGACAAGCCAAGGCACTCCGAGTGCAATTCTCATAGACATTACAAACCTAAGTATCTGTAAACATGCATGCAGAATGTCCCTATGATTACATTAGTCCACTGGGTCACCGCAAGTGAGATATTTTGATTAGGATGGCGCTCTCATCTTCCGCTCGAGGACGCACCTGTTCCCTGTTGACCTTTCTACCCGTCAAACAGATCTGTCTGTGATTGTAACGTGACTACACAAGGCGACAGACATGAAAGTGGATTCGGCGCACTTCAACTGGTTTGACCTTGGGCTTCGACAAACGAGAGCTCAGACGTGTCGCAGCTAAATTCACTCTCTAATTAAAACCCTGTTTATTCAGGACAATCATAGTAATAACAGAACAGATATATAGAATAATAGAAATAAATGATAATCAAATAAATGATACTCAAACAATACGTTGAGATTTAAAAAGGTAAATACGGTGCAATTCTTGTGATAGGTTTAAATCTCACTTCGTTCCTAGTTCCTGTTTGAATGGTTATGCACAAAACTAATGCAACACTGAGATTTCTGTAGTCTGTGAAGAAATGTTTAAGACACCTTGCATCCACAATGCTAATATTTTTAGCGATACAGAATATCCTTTTAAACTCATATCAGGATGCTAAACATTCATAATGCTGCAACCATAATACATCAAAAATTAAAAAATTAATTGTGGATCATTTCTGCTCTATCATTTTAAAAGAAAAAAATATGTTTAGGATTAGGAAATCCAATTTAAATCTTATGAACTTTTTTAATGCAAAGCGACATTATGTTTAAATCTACAGCTTTATATAGCAGTTATTCTTTAAAAATGTATTTTTATTGTTTAAAATTCTTGATGTCTATGCTTGGCTTCATAAATTTATAAATAAGCTAAATTGTTATTATTATTATTATTGTTGTTGTTGTTGTTGTTATTATTATTATTATTATTATTATTATTATTATTACTACTACTACTAATAATAATAATAATAATAATCATGGTTTATTAATATGAGATTAAATTATTTATATTGTTTTATATTCATTTTCCTTACAATAATATATGTTATACATATCCCTAAGTTTTTCATTTCTATTTAACTTGACTTCACGGATGATACGTAAACACGTGCCATTATGTAATAACTTATTAAAAAAAGAATGATTCATACAGGAGAAACAGATGGTGCTATAAATATATCATGTGTGGGAATAAAATCGTGAACAGTACCTGAAAGTCTTAAAATGAAGACGTAATTTTTAAGAAGAGAAAACGCTAAAATCTCACATGAATCATCAACATATATATAAATATGTATGTATGTTTGTATGTATGTATGTATGTATGTGTAAATGCACATAATCTGATGCAACTTAAAATGGACTAAAACAGATATTTTTACTCTCATGGACCGAGGACGATGTCAGGGCGGCTTCCACCAGAAAGATTCAGCGGCTCAGTAGGAGCTAAATCTGCTCCAGGGCCTATGCACCAATCCATAGGCATTCTAAAAACAGCCTCACTGCTCATAGGCAACCTGTAACCAAAGAGAAGAAAAAACGATTAAATAAATGTGCTTTGGACTCTGCAGGGGTTTGGATCTGAATGTTAGGTCTTAGAAATCCATAAGTACAGAAAAAAGGTTCAGTTCAGTTTTATCCATAAATGCAAAATGATCCATGAAAAATATCAATATGTTCATTGATTTTGACTGGTGTGATTGTTTAAGGATTCGTTATTTACTGTTTTTATTGATAAAATAATTAATGCTACAAGCTACATTTGATCTGAGATGTGAAGCAAGTACAATTTTTTTAAGCAGAAAGATTTCGTGAGTCTTGCAGTGTTTGATTTTAATTTTCGACATGTTTGTGAGGCATGTGATGATTACGTACTACCACCTACTCTAGTTCATGTTTACTTTGTATGATTGTGTAGTATATATTGGGCTATATAACGGGCTATAACGCAAATATACTTTTGGTAATAGCTCGTGGAAATGGCAATATTAGCCTAACAATTAAGTTCTAAAAGATTGAAGGAGTATTTAGTGTTGGTGCAGGAAAGAGTAGGAACATTGAGAATTGTGCATTTGAATTATTTTATTTATTTATTTATTTATTTTTTTTTTTTGGGGGGGGGGTCCTTGTGGTGTAGCAAATAATCTGAAATTAAATTTTAATTTTAAATTTAGAAATTATTTAATATTTTAAGATATACTGCAAAGATTGGAATAAAACAACGGATAATATATAAATATTATAAGAAGAAAACTAAAAAATAAGAAGAAATCCTTTTGTTTTGGCTAGTTTCATGCCTTATGTAGACATTTTTAGTTCAAAGGACAAAAAAGGTAAGATAACATAAATAAAAGTATAAATAAGATAGATGGCATAAGTGAGAACCAGAACTCTCACCAGTTATGTGGATGTTCCACAATATAAACCTTAAACTATAATTGTTACAACCTTTACAAAGTTGTTAACACTAGTACAGATTATGAATTATTTCCCTATCACATCACACCCCCGAGCATTTTATTCCTTATATAAATAGTATGCGTAATGTTTCATTGAACTACAGAATTTATCCTTCACAGGGTCACAAGGAACCTCCCAGGGGTCTATCCCAGGGGACTCAAGGGACACCCTGGACAGGGTGCCAACCCTTTTCAGGGCACAACTACACACACTCGCACATTCTGGACAACTTTGAGTTGCCACATGTATTTGGACTGGGTAAAGAAACCAGAGTATCCAGAGGAAACGCCCAAAGCAAGAGGAGAAAATATAAACTCCTCACACAGGGAGGAGGGAAACAAACTGCTCACCCCTAAAGGTGTGAAGCAAACATGCTGAATAGTCCATGTTTGTTGAAGTATCAAACAGAATAGTGAGGACATTTGTCCTGGCACAGGAGAAAAATATAAAGCCTGAAAAGGTTCTTGTCCCCACATTAGGTAAGTTACTTATGGCTGGACAGATTGACTAGGAAATGGTCACCTCAGTCTTAGGATGTCAAGTCATGTGTTATCCAGTGGTTAAGAACTGATTTCATAACAATAAAAAAAAACCTGATACTTTTGCCAATTGCCAAAAGCAACAAAGAAGCAAAGCTTGCTTCTCTCCACCAAATAAGATTTGCAAAAAAATTAAAATGATTTGCTTCTTATACACTGCTACTGACACTGCCATCACTGGGTTACACTTCCTTCCATCAATCATCTCTCTACGCAATTTCTTTTAAAAAAAAGAGAGAAAAAAAAAAGTGTCTTCGCTGACACTTTACCCCTTTTCGAATGGGAAATTATTTCTCAATCGTGTTACCGTAACATCTGTCTGAGGTAGTTCCCACTGAAGAGGAAGTGTTAACAACAAGTATGGGAAATGACCTGCCAGGTACCAAGCCGTGCTTTGAGGATTTGCGGTTAAATAAGATTGATGTCCTGCTGTCTGGCTTCATCAGAGAAAGACCGAGAGACAGAGAGGAGGAGAGTGAGACAGGAGGAAAAGCATGGAGACCTTTGTCTTTTTGTTTCCTCAATTTGACTTCTCTGCCCCTAAGGAGGAAGTGTATTTCAAAATGCTCGGCGAGACCGTGTGGGGTGCTACCAGAATGAAAGACAGCCAATCGAGGTATATTTTCTATCCGTTTTTAATCATAAAATCTTTTATTACTGACTCTATATACGGACCTTGTAATTACTAATTACAGGAGATCGAAGTATATGATGTGGACAGGTTGTGATGTATTTGCATTGCTTCACTCTTTCATCAGAGCTTTGAATCCAGATATCCTGAAGATTACTTAATGCATAACCGCAATCTTCTGTAAACAAAAAGTGATTTAGATGTGGACTTTGTCGATACAATGTTGTTATCCAGTGCTACAGCTTTTTTCCTTGACTAGAAACATAATGATTTGTACTGTACATAGATCTGTTGCAAGCCATCGCTACTAAAGTACAAGAGCTTCACCCCAAGTGGTTCTTGCACTACAAACAGTTACAAAGAAAGACAAAGTTTTCTTATAAAAAAAAATACTTTTTCTGAAGGTTTTCTGGAAGTCTTTATAAAGAAGTAGAGAAATGGTTCATGAACAAAGTTTATCAGTACTTCCCCTTATTTCGGATCTTATATCGTGCCTTTGGTTGTCAGCATGGCACGTATTACAAATAACCGCATAACAAATACACCATCTATTAGATTAAAAATATCATACTTGACATAAGCTCACATACGTTTACTTCACTCTTCACGACAAAAAGTTTGTTCGGATGGTTATACGTATCTTCAAAGTCAGTTTTAAGGAGGTTCTTTAAAAAAATCTATTAATACTCTTATGTTAAATGGTTTAAGCCAAACATGATTTAAAATTTACGGTTTGTTTTATTTATTAAAATTAACTCAATTTGTCAAACAAGCTACCAAACATATGCACTCAGTAATAAATATCCATGTGTTAATGTTTGGTCACGTTTTTTTTTAACACATAGCCAGCTCTAGGGAAGGACCATTGAGGGCAACAAGCATGACCTAAAATAATGTGGCATAAATTCTTTAAGGTGCTAGAACACATCCCCCATATAAAAGGTGTCTAATCCAGAAGGAAGGGGAACAAGGTGTAATTAACTCTAGAATCATTCCAAGGAAGACAAAGAATCATTACAAAAATAACCCTGTCTGTCTTAGAGTACTACTTGATTCATTCATTCGCCATCAATGTAACGTTATTTAAAATGTCACGTTTGAGTGCCGTGTATAATGTTAACTAGTTGACTTATAAAATACCACTTGATCCAGCACTTCCTTAACAAAAAAAACATAGACATAGACATAGTTCCAGGAAGGAAGTGAAATAATTGTTGCTTAAAAAAAAAAAAAAAAAAAAAAAAAAAGCCAAGACTGTGAGAAAGTGGCAATGAATCTTTTTTTTTTTTTTAAAAAACCTGCCCTGTCTATCTCAGCATACTACTTTAGTCGATATAACACATTGGTTAGCCATGTATAATGTTAGCTAGAGGGCTCATTAGCCGATAACATAGCTACATAAAACAGTTTTTCATTGTCATGCAGAAATAATGACAAGGACAAAGACAAGGACAAGAACAAAAAGTATCGACTGAGCCTTCTGATGACCAGATCTGGATCACACGAGAATGTGAGCCCAGAGAAAAAAGCACCAACTAAAACCAATCAGTAAGTACACATGATACAGATAGTAAATCCTAAAATTTGGTGCCAATGGACTTCCTGATTAAATAAGAAACACCACCTTATCTGTGACTTACAGCATTCCACCTGATGTGGCTTTGAGCTGGAATGATTCCTTTGAAGACCTTTTGGCACATCCAGGTGAGCTCATATTAATGTTAAACAATGAAGAAGTACTAGATCGTGGTTGTGTGCAGAGATCCTCTTGGGAACCGAAGCATGAATGGAATAACAAAGAGATGTTTCTGGTTGCTTGACATTTTTGAACCAGCCCCAGGATTGTTCGATACGATTGCGATTTTTTTTTTATACTCGACAAACAAGTCTAGCATTTACTGAAGTAGTCCAGCGATGAGGAAGAACTTTCTCAATAAAACTCTCCAGCAGACAAAACCAAGAAGGATCACTTCTGCATTGTAGTGTGGCTCAAGGCTGTTGAGTACAAAAAATGTTCTTTGTTCTGAAGTATCTGTTGTTGTGTAGTGACCCGAGATCGATCAGCCAACATTTAAGATCCATCTCTGGGTTGAATTCAGGTGATCAAATCTATATCAAGCATGTTCCTTTTAGATAGATTGGAGACCTTCACGCAATTCCTGTGCTCCGCATTTATTCACAATCAATTTAACGTTTGTATAATGTATAATGGGGGGGCACGGTGGCTTAGTGGTTAGCACGTTCGCCTCACACCTCCAGGGTTGGGGGTTCGATTCCCGCCTCCGCCTTGTGTGTGTGGAGTTTGCATGTTCTCCCCGTGCCTCGGGGGTTTCCTCCGGGTACTCCGGTTTCCTCCCCCGGTCCAAAGACATGCACGGTAGGTTGATTGGCATCTCTGGAAAATTGTCCGTAGTGTGTGATTGCGTGAGTGAATGAGAGTGTGTGTGTGTGCCCTGTGATGGGTTGGCACTCCGTCCAGGGTGTATCCTGTCCTGATGCCCGATGACGCCTGAGATAGGCACAGGCTCCCCGTGACCCGAGGTAGTTCGGATAAGCGGTAGAAAATGAATGAATGAATGAATAATGTATAATGTTAACTAGTTGACTTATAAAATAGCACTTGATCCAGCACTAAGATCCATCTTTGGGTTGAATTCAGGTGATCAAATCTATATCAAACATGTTCCTTTCCTGGTTTAGATGGAGTGGAGACCTTCACGCAATTCCTGCGCTCTGAGTTCAGCGAGGAGAACATCGAGTTCTGGTTAGCATGTGAGGATTACAAGAGCACAGAGTCTTCTGCCAATCTACAATCCAAGGCCAGACAGATGTATGCCGTATTTATTGATGCAGAGGGTCCAAAAGAGGTACGCTAGCAAACACTCCTGTTCATTACTTTATTAGCGCTTTACACTTTTCTCTTTTCTCAAGTTGTTTTTAGTGTATATAAGATTTACAAACTTAAACTCTAGACTCTAGAGTAACTTTAAGAGAGAGAAAAGTCTAAAGATCGTCTAAAGCTGTGTCGTCTAAAGACGTGTCATACTTTAGGAAAGTTTCAAAACTGTGACAGAACACGTTTCAGATAATGAAGACTTTCCTATTGATCATCACAATTTACTCACCGGTACATTTTAAAATTCGTCAACAATTTCGGACCAATCAGAATAAAGAATTAAAAAAAAAAAAAAGAAAAAACAACCCTCACACTATGTCTGACTTTAATAATGCTGGCTGAAAACCTTATTTATCAATTTTCCGGCTGATTCTCTCGGAATTGATTTCAAGTCGAGCGGTTTGATTCTTTTAAACGTCTTTCATCAAAAGAAGTAATTATCGATTCGTTTTGACTCAGCAGGTGAAATCGTGAAATCTAAATGCTTACAATGTATCATCTAAAAACATAAAACTGTAATAATGAAGAAATATAACAAAGGAATCGAATGTTTAGAGACAAGGATGACGGAGATGGCTGAACGACCGGCATGTCGTTTAGCGTAAATCAGATATAATTGTGCATGCGAATTGATTTATCCATTGTAAGTGTCTTTTATGTATCTATCTCTGCTGTAGTAGCCGTTCTCATAAACCTGACAAATGAAAAAGCCCCTATGACTGAGAAGCAGCCTCAACACGAGACCAGAGGCTTAGTTTCACTTGTTTTTTGGATGAACTTTCGTGTTTGCGAGGCTGCAGTGAGAAGCCTCTGCAAAAGGTATTGTGTCTGTCTGAAAAAACGGCCGAGTGCGGCCACAAGACCGAAGTGGAGACAGTGTGGTTTTCCTGCTAACATTTCTCAGCTGGGCCTGCAAACCCACCCTCCATCTTTATTCAGCCACCCACGCTCTTGCACTCTGAGGAGAAAAAAAATAAAGCACTTGAAAATAGAAGTTAGCAAACGTTACTGAGTCAAAATGAACTGTCACAACTTGATCATTTAACCAACACTGACACCGAATACTGTATATTCAAAGTACCAAATTCTATATTAAACTACAGTATATACTGTATAACACTATAAATAAACTGAGGACTTCACTGAAGCGAAGAGTTGTTCTCGTTTGCATGTGTTTTGAACAGGACGAAGGTTTTAACACGTCAAATAATCACCGACTCACATCTCGGTTGCCTACATTTCTTCTAATTAATAAGCTTTTTAAATTGTTCTCCGCTGTCGGCTGTACAGAGCTTGAAACCCCTAATCTCGCTCGTGTTTTGTCACATATTTTAACAACCTCTATCTAATCACAAATTGAATGAATCTATGAAGCCATCAGTGACATTTGTGTTGAGTTGCACAGACACATTTTGTCAAGCATGTTTCAACACGACCACTAAAACAAACACCTTTTTTTTTTTCTTTAGTAGATCTCAAACAATTTATTAAAAAGTGGGTTTAAATTAAAAATATTTTTCTTCAAGTCTAAAGTGACCATAAATCACAGGAGATTTTTTTTGGCAGACTTTGGTTTGTATTTAACCTTTAAGTTTAAGCTAACATTTAAGCTGCATATGGACTGTATTTTATATTGCAACGTAAGGAAGTCTAGGTGATTCAGGCTGCAGCTAGCAAAAGTGAGAAAATGAACCGAAAAGCAATATGACTAGCTGTGGTGTCAGCTAACATAGATGAAAAATATCTTAATCGTCCCCAAGAAAGTATAAAATACATACATGATTGTTTGTAAAACTCTATCTAATGCTGACTAATTGCTATATATCTAGGATAAGATGCATTAATAGTTCACAAAAGGTCACATGATATAATGATATGCAAATGTCTTACTGATGCTAAGATTGTACCATGGTGATCATATCTTAAACATCCTGAAACATTTATTTTAAATATACATCGTATTATTTGTTCCAGATTAACATCGACCACACAACCAAGCAGGACATTCAGAAGAATATTGCACAACCAACACCATCATGTTTCGATTCAGCGCAGAGCAAAATCTACGCCTTGATGAAGAAAGACTGCTACCCGCGCTTCCTCACCTCGGACATCTACCTGAGTCTGACCAAGAGGAAAGTGCCTCCAGCCATGACCAGGAGAAGGTCTCGATCGTTCGTCTTCAGCGACCGTGAGGATAATGCGGCAGCCTGGCTGTAGCTTCTCCTCCACGACAGTTAGCATACCGGTTCCTACTGGTTTCGACGCAGCGATGCATCTTTCACGACTCATTGCTTTGTACCGGAGCAAAAGAGTTGATCTTAGGCTCCAATCTTCGCAGATTTGATCAAATAACATCGTCGCCAACATTGCTACATGCCACAAGCGTTTGCTTAGTACAAAATACAGAACAAGCAGCTAAATACAAGATTGTGTTAACGTTAGCTAGCTAAATCTTAAACGTAGGCAACGTCAATATTGTCTGTCTACCTTCTACATGGACGTAGCAGTTTTTAAGGTCAGACTGAGTTTGTTATGATGATGCTCGGTGAAAGAACAGCAATTTTGAAACATTTGTGTTAACCTGCTTGTTCTAATACATTTAAAATCGTTTTATAGTAACAGCTCATTCACAGAGACTTCTAACATAATCATGATGTACATAAACTAAAGCTAATAATCAATTGATATCGCAAGCGAGACATGGAAGGGGTCTCTTTTTCCACAGCTTTATTTCCCAGACAGAGAAATTCTTTAAGATGAAAGAGTTTCTTTGAGAAACAAAAGGTGAAAGGATGACTATATATATTATAGCTGCTAGAACATACGCGATAACTCTTTTAAGCAACATTAAACGTGGTCGTACAAATCTGGATGTGATGCTATACAAAGATAATCAGTAGACTCGACAGTAACAGCTACGTTGATTGTTTTCCTATAACAAACATTACAATGTCATATTATTACATTTGCGTTTTCCTGATCATATGTAGCTTAAACTCCGCCCCTTGTTGTCTCTGGAACCCCAGTGTTCACAATGATTTGTGCATATCATTTTTTTTTTTTTTTTTTTTTTTTTTTTAAGAATACCTGTAAGTATTAATCTGAGAGCCAGGAAAATATGTTTAAAGCTATGAGAAGAGATCTATTAAGGAACAATAATATCTCTAATATTATATAGTCTCTATTCCTAATATACATATTAGCATTCAAGTATTATATCAAGCTATGAATTATTTATTATATTGATTAAAATTTTGCCCTTTGCCCAAAGATTTTCTTGCTAATCTATTTTTATTAACACGATTACAATCTTAGCTTTAATTTGTAAATTGTATATACAAACCTGTGTGATAAATCACTGTATCATAATTTTAAAAAAAATGTTTCTCACTAAATGTTTCTCTCAATGATCTTGGTGGAATTTTTATTCGTATATAAAGATTCAGTATGCACATGGAACTGAGGCTTTGCTAACAAAAGTGATGGTGTAAAACGATGTGTCTAAACGAAAGGGTTGTAATCTGGATTTAAGTGGACATAAGTGGTTTCCACTTGATTTTAGTTGATTACGTCGATTAGTATGATGTGGTGATTTCTCCTAGTCGAGGTGAAAGGTCAAGAAAGCAGCGATATGCAGTTTCATGCGAATCTGTTAAAGCTTCAATTTTGAAGTGTACCAGATGAAGCCAACTGCGAGTGAGAATCCTGCACTTGTTATTCCTTCACAGTTATTATACTGTCCATTAACTCAATCAAAGCTGTATTTGTGACATATTTTAATGAATTTTAATGAATTGAACTTTAATTAACCAATAACCTACTTGAGCCCCTCCCCCACCCCCCATTCCTTCTGACCAGGCAGTTACTAAGGACGAATGAATGAATGAAATAAACACCTCACATCACCGCAAATCCATGTTTGTCCAACTAGCTTCATATTTGATCATTCTTTCATGCCAGCATATATATATATATATATATATATATATATATATATATATATATATATATAACCGAGGTGACTGTGGTGATGAAAAACTCCCTTAGATGGAAGAGGAAGAAACCTTTAGAGGAACCAGAATCAAAAGTGAACCCCATTCTCATTCGGGTGACACTGGTGGGTGTGATTATAAACTGTTATAAACAATGGTGAGTGTTATTATGAATAATGTCCTTTCTACAGTCAGATACAGTCCAACTATTGAGTATTGATTAGGAGGTTGTTGTCCTTAAAGGCCAGAAATTTCATGAAGCAGCTGGAACATCTCTAGACGCCTCAGGATCCTCACAGGGTTGGCCTCATCTTACTGAAAAAAAAAACCTCCTTTTTTATATTGAATTTAATCCTGAGGAGAGTTGTTTAAAAGTTTAAAAGTCTTTGGACAAATCGAGCTGCTTGAACTCACAAATGTTTGAGTCATTCAAATTCACATTCAAATTGTGTTTGTCCCATACACAGTCGGACATGTCGTGAAATACTTTACGAGGGTATTATGAAATAGAGTCAAAATAAACAAAATGAGACCAAATAATATAAAATTTAATAATTACAGAACCTCAGTAAAGGGAACCTTAAACGGCGGATTATACCCAGTTACTACGGAACGCTCCAGATAATCTGATTAATATATAAAATCAGACTTCCATCACATCCTGAAGCACAATTCGATCCGTCCACACTGAACAGACTCTTAGCAAATATAAATTATGTATGCACATAAAAGCGTGCAGGATACATAAGATCTGTAGTACGGAATCAGAGCCAGAATAACAAGTGCAGTGTTAGTAGGTGAATCTATCACACCCAGATATTACTTTATCTCGAAAAAAAAACAAAAAAAAAACCAGACATTAAACCACAGAAGAAATCTATATTTCATGAGTGAAGCAGGCTTGAGTAAAATATTAATGCTGTAGACAAATGATATGTGTAAACCTACTTTACAGAATCCATTACCAACAAAAATGTCATTATTTTGAAAATATCGGGAGGGAAAGCCGTTAAGCTTTGATAGGGCGAGATTGTTTATGGTTCAGGAACTGTTATTGATATTCCTCAGCAGGTCGAGGTATTCAAATCGTGCAATTAAGGTATTAAATCGTATTTCTTCTTTTTTTTTTCTTCTTCCATTTTCTTTCCTTGGGAAAATAAATGAAAGATTGTTTCATCAGGAATGCGGCTCGAAATCCCGAGGCCTTTGACTCTTGAGCATTTAACAAACAAACACAATAAGGTTTGAAGTAAAAAAAACTAGCGTGATTTGTTTCGCAGTGTGATGATTGAGATCTTACTTGCCTGTCGCTTTAATGAGGAAAGCGTTGATTGTCTGTGGATTTCTGGGTAAGAAACCGGGTCATGTCGTTTTTATCTCTGTTCCGTCTCGGAAAGCCAGAAGGGAAAAGAAAATAAAGCCGATCAAAAGAGCGAGCCGAGTAATTAGCCTGTTATAATGACCTCGCACTGTATCACATGACACAATATCATGCATCAGACATCACTCACTCTCTCACTCATTTTCTACCGCTTATCCGAACTACCTCGGGTCACGGGGAGCCTGTGCCTGTGATCTCAGGCATCATCGGGCATCAAGGCAGGATACACCCTGGACGGAGTGCCAACCCATCGCAGGGCACACACACACTCTCATTCACTCACACAATCACGCACTACGGACAATTTTCCAGAGATGCCAATCAACCTACCATGCATGTCTTTGGACCGGGGGAGGAAACCGGAGTACCCGGAGGAAACCCCCGAGGCACGGGGAGAACATGCAAACTCCACACACACAAGGCGGAGGCGGGAATCGAACCCCCAACCCTGGAGGTGTGAGGCGAACGTGCTAACCACTAAGCCACTGTGCCCCCCCTGCATCAGATGTAATAAATAGAAATTAAATTTCAATAAAGCTATCCAATGCTGTGACAGAGCTCGGTGTGACTAAAAATACACTCACTACCTTCAATCTCTCAAACATTTTTTCCTATTGAACAATATTGCTTTGTTAGCTGAAGGTGTTCACCTGTATCATGTAACTTCGTGATTATTTTGTCTATTTATTCCCTGCTTTGTCTGTAAAGTCATATTCACTTGTACTTTCTGATTTTTGATTCTATCCGGGTTTATGCTTATCACATGCTACCTGTTGCTTTTGTGTGTTTTGACCTCCGATATAGATTTTTAACTATGCTAAGTTTCTTTTAACAAAAAACATGAAATACAAATTCAACAGAAACGCGATTGTTGTGTTAAAAACGGACAAATCCTAATGGTTATTCCGGTCACACCAAGCAATCAAGAGCTGTTTTAATTATTTATCAAGAAGCTAATATTAGGTTTGAGTTGGGAATTTTTTATTTAAAATATGAAATAGGTTTGAACGTGTGTGTGTGTGTATGTTTGTGTGTGTTTGGTGCCCTCTGATGCACTGCATTCCTGCCCTGTACATCTTCTTTCCCTTTTCCACCGCAAGCCTAACCGCAATGAAGCACTTTCTTAAGCACTTACTGAGTTAGCGAGTTACTGATGATGAATAATGAATGAAAAGAGACAAATTTTCAGCTGCTTGAAAAGATTTCTCCTCTGAACCCAAATATATAAACCATATAAGGAATAAAACGATCTAAACAACGCCATGACGTCACGTTATGTGCACAAGGTATTTAATTAGCATAAGCTTAACATACCTGAAATCTAACAAAACTTTTATTATTTTTATTAATATCTATTTATTTTATCTGATCATTAACACACCAGAATAGTGACCTGGGCAACACTCTGTTAGCAAAACTAATTCATTTCTTTATTTTACTTGCTAGTTAGGAAACTTGTATACAAAGGTCTAGGGATATGGAGTGTAAAGTCTTCAAAAATGTGTTATAATAAATATAAAACATACAAGACTCCCCTGCTACAAACTGGTCTTTTACAAATGGTCACCTGCATAGTGTGTGGTGTGTACAGCAATGATGGGAAATCAGTGAGAGTGTGCTTCAAACAGGTTTGGGACTCTGATTTAGACATGGAGGGGTAAAAGGCAGCGAGATATGGGGAAAAAAAATTGAATTTCAATCACGCTGAACAGAAATGTTGGCACTCCGGCTACGCTCGATTAAAAATTCAAGGCTGGAGAAATAAAGGTTGTGTTATTGCTGGCTTCTGACGCGACAGGAAACTAAGTAGTGGGTTGAAAGCAAGAAGGAAGTTGAAAGAAAGAGGAGCCACAGCTCCATCTAATGTGTGTGTGTGGAAAAAAAAACAGAAGAAAGAAGAAATCGCCAATGAATTAAACATCTCACGTTTAAAAACATCTCATTTTTATTTTATTATTATTAATATGTTATTTTTTTATTGACTCATCAAGTTATGTTTCCCTCGCTCACGTGTTCACTCTCTCACTCAGACACAGGTGTGTAAACAAATTCCTAACCAAATAACCCTGCGACAGGGTGAAGAGCTGTCGAGAGCACAATCCCCTCACCGCTCGGGTCTGTTTTTCAATAGAAACGGATTGAAAAACCAGTTCACACATGTACGAATTCCTTAGTTCAGATTATATTAGACCTCGTACGTCAGCTTTGTGTGCAAGAGCTGGAAGTGAGTAGAGAAACGACACGCTTGAAGCTTGATGCGCCCAAGCCTCAGACAGTTGGAACGAGGCACTAGGCAGTTGTAAGGAAGTGTTCGGTACTCAAGGTTGCGGGGAGAGCGACAAGGAGCGAGAGAGTGTGACCTGCTCTCCTCTGAGCACATCCCCACCACCTCTTTTGGAAATCAAATTCGCACAGCCACGTGTAGATGATTATGCATGCAAATCTTGGCCGTCCTTGTATTTTCCATCCCTGTAGACATTTACATGGCCAGGAAGCCTGCTGTGATACGGTTAATCAGCAGAGCTTTCTGGTTTGTGACATATACACAAGGGTTTTTGGTTTAAAAAAAAATAAATAAAAAAATAAATGAAAAAAATAAATAAATAAAATCAGGTGTCCTGAACCAAAAAAAATGAGAATTCAACATACCACCAAAAAAGGGGAAATCAGTGCTTTTTTGTGTGTAATTATACCGTATTCTCAAATCCGATTGGTCAGAAAAAACAGCTGAATATATTCGCTTATAATCGAATATAGCTTTATTAAAATTTAGTTTATTTTAATATGTTTCCATAGAAACAAATCAATCACCAGAACTGAGCAGCAGCTACCCACATAATCGAAGGCTAAAAAATGAACGAATAATCATGTATTTATGTGTCATTGTTTTGTAAGTCAGTAAGAGTTTACGGTTTTGAGTTTAATTGGTAGCAAAGAAAGAAAGAAAGAAAGAAAGAAGAAGGGTGAGTCTGGTATGGGAATGACTGTTTATAGCTACTATAAATTTACTAAACAGGAACTCATTTTAAAAGTAGAAATGGACAAAAAAAATTGTCAAATTTGCCCCCAAAAAATGTTCTTTGTTGCCGTTTTAAATACAATTGATTACTATTAAATAAATGTCACAGTTTATTGTGATATATTATTAAGTAAAAAAAATGTAAATATAATTTGTGCTAATAATTAATGGGCAATGTTTATCACTAACTGTATGCCCACATTAATATACCATTTCTATGCTAATATTATACAAGTGGAATACTAATGTGAATCATGTGAATGACATGAATCACGAATGTGAGTCATACGAATCGATCAACACATTAGTATTGAAATTTTCTATCTGAAACAGAATTATAAGTCGTCATTAACGTGAACTATGTGAATCATATGAAACAGTAATGTGAATCATGTGAATTGTAATTAAATGTATAACATATTGTCACTTTATAAACATTTATATTTCAAGTATACTTCAAATTGTAAGATTCTTTCTGAATTAAACAGAATTAAAAGTATGATTAAAGTTAGTAGTACTGTGAATCGTGTGAACCATATGACTCACTAACTTAAATCATATGAATCGCATATGTGAATCATTTGAATCATGATGATGTACATACATTCCCAAATAAATTAATACCTAAAACCTACCTATTTGCAAAAGTCAGCATTAATGTAAATCTTATGAATCATATGAATCATTATAAGAATCATGCAATGAAATGCAAGACATATTGTCACTTTATTAACCTTAAATGAACCTTAATTAAAATTCAACCTTAATGTGAATCATGTGAATCATTGATGTGAATTATTTAATAAAATTTAATTCATGCACATCACAAGAAAACATGAGCATATATTTTTTCCACTGTGTACATATCATGGCCTTATCATGGCCTATTATACAGTCCTGAAAGAGATTTACTGTAAACAAACTTAATATTATCAATAAAGTAAATCATTTGAATCATGAATGTGACTCACGTGAATCATGTCATGGAATTCTTTCTTTATTTAATACAGTTTACTTCAATACTATTGCAAGATTGTTGGATGATTCTTTGTTCTATGTGAAGTCACTGATAATGTGAATCATATGAATCATTAGTGTGAATTCATGCGTCTTGTTAAAATATCATAATATGAGTATTTAAGGAGTCAAATGTATAATTAAATGCTAATGTGAATCGGGATGATATAAAATTTAATACATGCATATTATGAGAAATTTGTTTAGTTTAATGCAAGAGACAGTGCTGATGTGAATCCTCATATGAATCAGATGAATCATGTGATAAAATTCATTATTTCATCGTATTTACTTTTATTTTTTACTTTTTCCCAAAAAATGCAAACGACCGAGTTTTTATCATGTGTAATAATAACTGGACGAGAGAACCTTATAACACGCAGGCGTTGATTAGTAAACTGTACCCCCAAGAAATGAATCATGCAAACCTATTATTTTTTTCATCAAGGATATTTGCACTGTTTAAATTTACGTTAAGAAGCAGGTGAACGACGGAAAGTGGAAAATGTGACATCGTCAGCTGCAGGTTTACACCGAGCTGAGGCCCATGTTGTACACTAGGCAAATTGGAGAAGACACAATGATTTCCACCACACTCTATTTGCCTACGACCAGATTTCCATTCAGCGATTTTAATGGCACGCTTTTTTCATTCTATTGTTTGATCGATGAGTTTAATGGTACACTGACCAGCCAAATCAGACCATCATATTAGTTTGTTCAATGTGCTTGTAGCTCCAAAGCGCCAGTCCAGACAAGAATTAACAAGCAAAAGCCTTAAGAACTATTTCAGAGATTTTCAAATTTATCTTGGTTTAGTGTTTCAATCTTTATTTTCCAAGTCACTATAGATGAACGGATACAAAAAAAAAAAAAAAAAATCAAAACTTTGAATAAAAAAATTTAAGACTTTATGTTAAATTCTTTAGAGTTGAATTCCCCATGCGCAAGGAAATCCCCATGCTCGAGAATCCCCCTAACGTCAGGTGTGTGTACAGGTAGGAGTATGCATCAGATTTACAGGATCACATATACTTAATCACAATAAACCGAAACACAATGACTCAAATAAGAAGAACGTTAATTTTAAACATTTTATTTACTGTAGCTTCCACTACTTATTAGTATTTAACAATCATTTGTTGCAATTGAGGCTTTATTTTTAATCACGTTCATTCGTGTGTTCCCATTTAAAGAAATATATCGCTTTAATAAACAATTTAAACGTTTTCATGTTGACTTTTATTAAAATTAGGAGCGGGTCCAAAAATCTGTAGCTACAAATTTGTGTGTTTTTGTGTTTTTTATGTCAGATTTTTTTATTGTTGCATATTAGTGGCTTGCTTCCTTGCAGGTTAAAAAAAAAAAAAAACTTGAAATAAAATAAAGAAGAATAATTTTCATGTAGTGAATTTTATGAAATGACAAAACAGGGCCACTAACAGACCAGAGCAGATTTTTCATATGAAGTATTTCGAAGAATAAGCGATTTCATTTTTTACCGTGGATATTTTTCAGACTTTATCAAATTGCTGCTTCCCCACATCACCTGCATCACCATCCTCCAGCCCAATCCCACCTTCACTACCAAAACCACCACCACCACCACCCCACCCATAGACGACATGGAAGTTCTTGTGCTTAGCATGTCGTCATCTGGGCCTTAACTTAGATCGGAAGAGGCTTCCCCACAGGTCCTGCGGTGAGGTGACCCTCCCAAGCTTAGCTTTGCATCTTCATTTCCATGCGTTCTATTCATGGAGGTAGTCCTGTTCAGACCCTCTAGACAGTCCCACACACTGGCAGAGTGCGCGCCAAGCAGATCGTGAGCACCAGAGTGGCGAAGATGGCCATAAAGTGAGTTCGTTTGGGAATATTTTTTTTTTTTTTTTTAAATTGTAATATATTTCTTCCTAGCTCATTATTATGTGTGATATTTGTATTTCTTAATTTAGAGAAATTATTTAAGAGAAACGAATTTCATGTCAAATGTTCGGGGTTGTAAGGTTATCCTGGTTTTGTAGCCTATGTGACTAGTGAAAGATCTAATTGTAATTTTGAAGGGTAGATTTTGTTGCTTTGCCAAGGAACCTGTTGAAGATGTTACAGTTTGGAGCGAGTCGATCGAAAAGCTGCTGGAGTCCCCAGGTAAGAAGCTATGGTTCTGTTTGTGTTGTGTGTTTGGTTTCGTTGTTTTTTTTTTGTGAGCGAATTAAAAAATTTAAGAGCCAAAAACAGAAAAAAAAAAACAACAAAAGTGATAAGTTGTGAATTTAGCTTTCTTCTTAAGAATTGCTTAATAAGTTCAATATTCTTTCAGTGTACTGATATACAACCTGTGTGCATCTAATTCAGGGTAATGTACTGTACCTTCAAAAACTCATTGTGTAATTGATAGAAATCAAGACTATGTTAAAATAGAATTAAAAAGGAAAAGCAATACTGAAATACTTGAAGGGCTTTGTCTTTTAAGGTGTTTTGGATAATTCAAATCCGTGCGTCAGCATTCAAATTGGAGCTTTGTGTCTTCTTGACGACAAGCCAACACCCAAAATGCAGCCTTTTTTCTTACATAAAACCAGTTTTATGTTATGATTCACTGTTATTCTGGATTTTTATTTTTTTCCCATCCATTGTAGCTGGCATGCATGCCTTTTCGGAGTTCCTGAAGTCCGAGTACAGTGAGGAAAACATCCTCTTCTGGCTAGCTTGTGAGGAATATAAGAAGATCACGTGCAGGACAGAAATGACGTGTGAGGCCAATAGGATCTACTCGGAGTTTGTACAAACAGAGGCTCCCAGGCAGGTATGTTGGATCTCGGGTTGTTTGAGGTGATCTGGAAATGTACCACTGAAAGAAAATCTGGATTTCATGTCTTTGTTTGGAGGAATCCATTTAGCATATGTAGTGAATAATTACATCACAACTATGTCATTATTAACTGCCATGCTGAAAAAAATCCAAATAACAATATTCAAATAATAGATAAAGCATCCGTTTGTTTCCAGATCAACATCGACTGTAAGACCCGAGCGACAATATCAAAAAACATTTCGGAACCGGAACTGGCCACCTTCGAAATGGCCCAAGCTCAGATCTACAGGCTCATGACGAGGGACTCATACCCGCGGTTTTTAAAATCCGACATCTACCAAGCGTTGCTGCAGAAATGAGGCTACACCTGGCTTTCTCTAGGATTAAAATGTCTTTCTTTAAGAGTGTGTGTTTGGTTCCCTGGTAAATGCAGGTTCATGTTCGTTCAGGCTTAAAACGCCGAGTTCCCATGGAGTTCTACCATAAAAGCCCCTCTTAATAGGCCATTTGGAACTGAGGAACTAAAAGGCTTTTCGTAATACAATATAGTGATTTAACTCGATATGACAGTATAATGTATCTTCACCAAAAGTAAATTTTCACCACGCATAAAAGAGACGAAAATAAACAACTATCGATGTGATTCTTAAAGATTTGTTGAGATTCTTTCAAAAGATATTTTGATTCTCCGCTGAGGAAAATGCTTCGATTTTCCTTCATATATTCTATTGTTTAAAAACAATATAATATAGAATATATAACTTTGTATATGTTGATTTATTTGATTTTTTTTTACTTAAATCAACATATACAAAGTTAAGCACTTTGTAAAAGTCCGAATAATCTAAAATCTTCCAAACAAATGTAGCTACTGTAGCTTTTGCTTGTATCGAAAAGAATAAGTAGCTGGCTTACTTATGATGATGACTATTTGTTTACAAAATGTGTGTAAAAAAAAAAAGAGCTAGATTAATTGAATAAATTGTTGACTCTAGCTAGAGAAAACTGGCTATCTAGTTATCTCAACTAGATGATGCACTGTCACCATTGTTTCCTGTAGATATTTACAATTTAAAGCATCTGACAAATGGTAGAAAAGGGTTTAAGACACAATTTCAAGCTACAATATTTGGAATTACATACAAACCTACATCACATGATCCCGGTCTCTAATATGTGTGTACGTGAATCCAACCTAAAATGAATGACTGATCACATCAACAACAATGTGCCAACATTACTAACTCACCACCAATCAGAAACAATTACCCGGTAACTAGCGCACTTTAAGTAAATCTAATTGAGAGTGTACTATCTAACAGGACTGAAAAACATCGTTCTGTGGACCATGTTCTATTGTACAGAAACTTGCAGGTTGCTGCACATTGTATTAGAAGTAAAATAAGGTTGTAGTGAAGTTTGTGGTGTGAACATATTTTGGGGATTTTTTTTAAAACATGCTTTTCATTGACTTTTTTTTTCTAAGAAATATATATATATATATATATATATATATATATATATATATATATATATATATATATATATATATATATATATGGATGGCGGCCTAAGAAAACCTATTTTCCGTAATGAAATTTTTTTGAACTTGTTTCTTTTTTGCATAAAAGGAAATATAAGAATCAGAAGTAAATTTCTATCATTTTTAACTTTAAATTTGGGATTTTCACTGAGGCGAGATTGAAAGAATCAAAAATAATGATTTAAGTTGTCAAACTGTGGTATACGTTGAAAATACCCAATTTTGGCCAAGTTGATGGGTTTTCCAGGCCACCAATCATATGGGAATTTGCTTATTTCCGTTGATACAGTACTCAAATCTCACTTGTTAAATTATATAGCATTCTTTTTTTTAATGAAATAGCTGTAAATTATCAGGTTCTGTGTACATTCATGCAATCAAATGTTGTCATACCATTAGTAGTAATGCAGCATAATTTCATCTCTGCAAAAAAAAAAAAAAAAAAAATACAATAAATCAATAAAATAAAAAATGGATTATCAATATTTTAAAGATAAATTGCCCAAGGAAAGCTGGTATTTTGTGTAATACAAATTATTGGTAATATGATGTTAGATTTATATTTGGGATTCTTGTTGGTGTTTTCTCAGAAGAGAATTTAAAGCTTACTCTCATGAAATTGCCTGTGCAAATAAAAGTACAGTGTATCTAAACCACATCTGGTTTGAGTGCCATGCATTTCTTTCTATTCACTGTTGGACAGACGGCAGGTGGCAACACCGCGCTGCAAAATGGTGTGGAAACTTATTGCCTCATCACATTTGCATCTGTTTCATTGGTTGACTTTTTACTTACAGCCAGTTGCTAGTCCATTGTCCGAGGTTTGATCAGAAACCGAACTGTGGCATCCTGTCAGGCCTAACAATCAAACTCAAGCTGCATTTTCAAGCTTCAGATATATTATCCTACAGTCCATATGTAGAAGCATCATCACTTTACTTGTTTTACAAATTAGTGAAATATGTTTTACTTTCAAATAGTATATATATATATACACTCTTTATTATATATAAATATATATTAATATATATATTTATTAGTTATTATTATATTACTTTATTAGGTACACCTGTTCAACTGCTCGTTAACGCAAATTTCTAATCAGCCAATCACATGGCAGCAACTCAATGCATTTAGGCATGTAGACATGGTCAAGACGATCTGCTGCAGTTCAAACCGAGTGTCAGAATGGGGAAGAAAGGTGATTTAAGTGACTTTGAACGTGGCATGGTTGTTGGTGCCAGACGGGCTGGTCTAAGTATTTCAGAAACTGCTGATCTACTGGGATTTTCCCACACAACCATCTCTAGGGTTTACAGAGAATGGTCCGAAAAAGAGAAAATATCCAGTGAGGGCAGTTCTGTGGGCGCAAATGCCTTGTTGATGCCAGAGGTCAGAGGAGAATGGCCAGACTGGTTCGAGCTGATAGAAAGGCAACAGTAACTCAAATAACCACTCGTTACAACTGAGGTATGTAGAAGAGCATCTCTGAACACACAACAAGTCGAACCTTGAGGCGGATGGGCTACAGCAGCAGAAGACCACACCGGTACTAGTAAGGTGTACATAATAAAGTGGATAGTGAGTGTGTATGTATATATATATAAAAACAAATTTGTTTTAACAAATTTAATTAATTGGACATACAGTTCAATATTTACAATACAATAAACTACGCACATGGAAAATTGTTACTTTAATCTGTTTGTGGTGTAATTTATGTATATTTTTAAACATTACATCAAATCCGCAATCTACCAAATTACTTTTAAAATCTCCACTACTGAAAAATTTGGATCATTTAAAATTTTCTGCTTAAACTTTTAGGTTTTTTCTCAACTTTAAAATATTTGGAAAATTTTCATTTTAAAACTTACTTTTACTTTTTTCTTGTCCGAGGTTAATTGTCCTAGCATATTCAACTCATTTTTCAAAGTTTTCAACAATGAAATCATTCTCTTGAATACTTGATAGTTCATGTAACAAAAGTTCAAGGTGCCTTAAACTAAAAACTCAGCAGGTTAAATTCTGTTTCTAGATTTTTACTATCTTGAAATTTTACTTCATTTACTTCAAGTTTGATTTGGACACTATTTGTCAATCACAATTGGTCAATTATGCTGCTGTATTTCTCTGTATTTCTCCATGATGACACAAAAGGTGTGTTTATATTGTAAAATGTGCTTCAGTAGAAGTAAAAATACCTTTCTGTTTAAGAGCAGAAACAGAAATGTTCTTCTTAAAAATTAACCCTAATAATCTTAAAAATAAAAATATTTCTGTGCATGAAACTCTGTCTTTTACTCTGTTTTATTGCATTTCAAGTCCATTCAAGTAAGTCAACAAGCTTTTTATTGTCATTTCAATCATATATAGCTGTTGCAGTACACAGTGAAATGAGACAACGTTTCTCCAGGACCACGGTGCTACACAAAACAAAGGCAGAGCTAAGTATTAGTAAGTAGTCCTAGATACATAAAGTGCATCTGTGCAACCCGGTGCAAACAGTGCAGGACAAGACAACAAGAGAGTGGAGGACAAAAGACAGTGGAAACAAAAAATACAAGACATTAAACAAAAAAAATACACAAAAGACAATAAACAAAATCAGTATTGTAAAGTATTGTGCAAAACAGCAATCACCTGAAATGTGAGACAGCATGTGCAAAGAGCAAAAACAGTGTGCAAAACAGCATGTACTGTAAACAGTTTGATGGATATATATTTGAAGAGTGTGTATTCGGTGTAGGTTTGTGCAGTCCACACAGTTGATTGTGTGTGTTCTGCTTAATACAGTTCAGTTCAGTTATTAAGGACTCTGTTGGCTTGTGGGCAGAAAGTGTTACACAGTCTGGTCATGAGGCCTGAATGCTTCCTTTTTCCAGATGGCAGGAGGGTAAAGAGTGTGTGTGAGGGGTGTGTGGGGTTATCCACAATGCTGTTGGCTTTGTGGATGCAGCGTGTGGTAAATGTAAATGTCCATGATAGCGGGAAAAGAGACTCCATGATCTTCTCAGCTGTCCTCACTATCCCCTGCAGGGTCTTGTGACCCGAGATGGTGCAGTTCCTAAAAACAGACAGTGATGCAGCTGCTCAGAATGCTCTCAATGGTCCCTCTGTAAAAAGTAGTCAGGATGGTGGAAGGGAGATGTGCTTTTCTAAGCCTTTGGAAGAAGTAGAGACGCTGCTGGGCTTTTCAGAGACAGGTCATTCAGAGACAGGTTGTTGGCTCTACACCAGGCAACTGTTGCACCTCCTCTCTCGTTCTTGCTGATGAGACCCACAGACCATGGTCATGTCATCGGCAAACTTGATGATATGGTTCGATCTGTGCATTGCTGCACAGTCGTGAGTCAGCAAGGTGAATAGCAGTGGGCTGAGCACGCAGCCCTGAGGGGCTCCAGTGCTCAGTGTGGTGGTGCTGGAGATGCTGTTCCCGATCCGGACTGACTGAGGACTGAGGTCTCCCAATAAAGAGGTTCAGGATCCAGTTGCAGATTGAGGTGTTCAGTCCCAGCAGGCTCAGCTTCCCAATCAGGTGCTGAGGGATGATTGTATTGAATGCTGAACTAAAGTCTTCTCGAAGCACTTAGTAATGATGGATGTGAGAGCGACGGGGCAATAGTCATTGAGGCAGGACACTGTAGACTTCTTTGGGACGGGGACAATGGTGGTTGTCTTGAGGCACATAGGAAGAACAGCACTGCTCAGGGAAATGTTGAAGATAGTGAAGACATGAGAGAGCACAAGATGATGGGAAGTATTATGTGTATGTCTGAATAAAGAGATAGGTCTTTATTCTACACTACAATTTGTCTGAGCCTGGAACACTGTCAGGAAGACTATTCCAAAGTTTGGGAGTTAATACAAAAAACACTCTCCTATTGGAAAAAAAGAGGAAAAAAATAAATGTAATTATATATTTTTATTAATTCATTCATTCATCTTCTACCGCTTATCCGAACTACCTCGGGTCACGGGGAGCCTGTGCCTATCTCAGGCGTCATTGGGCATCAAGGCAGGATACACCCTGGACGGAGTGCCAACCCGTCACAGGGCACACACACACACACTCATTCACTCACACACTCACACACTACGGACAATTTTCCAGAGATGCCAATCAACCTACCATGCAAACTCCACACACACAAGGCGGAGGCAGGAATCGATCCCCCAACCCTGGAGGTGTGAGGCGAACGTGCCTCCCTTTATATTTTTATATTATATATATTTATATTATATATTTATATTTCTTATTCTTATGATCGTCAATAAAATCTGAGTGATGCAACGTGTGCTGTGGGGAGTAAGGAGTGGAAAAGGATGAGCATGAGATGTTCGTTTAAATTTATTTTAATGATTATATTTCGAGGTAAAGTGTTGGTAAAAATATACATAGGTACACATGATTGGCATTTAGTAAGTCTATATGTCTGTTGATCAACAACATATGAAAAAAAAAGAAGAAGACTTCTTTCTTTAAAAACTCTTGCGAGGATTATACGCGTACTAAATACAACACCTGAATGTTTTGTCCCATGTTTATTTGCATCAGCAATTGAGGTCATAAAAGTTCTTTTTTTTTTTTTATGTTCTAAGGATGCAAACTTCTACACCCGAATAGACTAGTTTGCATGCACATGTCATCTGACTCTGATCTGAAAATTCAATTACACCTTGCAGCAGAGGCTTTATATATTTCTCGTGTCGACACCTTATATTTATATTATATTAGAAACAATATATTAGCTGCACCACAGACCACTATTACATTTATTTTTCTAGATCAAACTTTACCAAAAGTCTATGCTATATAGCTATTTTACATATTATAAAAAAAAAAATCCTTATTGCATTGCTTTGTGCTGATTATTTAAATCCCACTAATGCAAATATGCAAATAAACCATAAATAAATCATTGATGGTGCACCAAAGTCAGTGGTATCTCTGTATGAAGTTCAATAATAAACACCAAATATACTGAAATAAATTCAAAAGCATACTTGTAGCATATTTCAGTGGCTTCAACATTTTTTTTTTTTTTTAAATCTTACACTGTTCCCTATTTGTCGACTGCACATGTTGTTCTCCACTGTTAGTCGCTGGTATGCCACAATATCAACAAGGGCGGCTTCCTCTTCCTCTTGAGGTGCTTTCGTTTCTGCACATTCATATCAATAACGCGTAAGTCACATGTCTCCCCAGTCTGTTTATTTGATATGAGGTACTTCTCTGCATGTTTATTGGACTGGGTTATGAATTTATGAGAAATGCTGTCATCATTGCTACAACATGCCAAATAGACAGAAAAGCAAAAAAAAAGGGAAAAAACACAGGAAGTTGCGAATATAACGGAAGTCTTTGCATGTAAGCATGATTTACCATCTCAGAGAACAAGGGTTCCTCATAGGTTCTGTTGGAATGTTAAAGTTCTACTTGGGAATCTGTTTGAAAAGGAAACCAAAATAGGAAGACAACACTGTTATCATCTTTGGCAAACTAGCACATCGGGCTGCATGACACCAACCAACCATGGATTAATGTCCTATATCAACATGCCCCCAAGGGTTTTTTATTTTTTTTTTACCCTTACTTATATTACAGCACCGTTATACTCCGGATACATTACCATTTCCATAGCAACAATTCTTTCATATGGTATACACTAATAATCTCATCCTAATAATTACACTAAAAAACGATTAAAAGGAAATGAGTTAATGTTGCTATAGTGAGGTTTTGTGTCAAGAGACATTTCTTTAACATTTATAAAAGGAGTCATCAATGTTGGCACTTTGTCCCAGCTTCTACATTTTCCACAATGAGAAATCATTCTCATACTGTAGTCACATCAGAAATGAAAGAGGAAAAAAGAGGATGGTGAGAGAGTGACTGTTTAAATGGAAGTGATAACAGGAAGTCAAACATTCTTGCATGTCTGTTAACATTAAACGTGGCTATAAATGGTTAAAAAAGTGTGTACTTCTATAAGGTTGTGATATAAAAGTAATAACACTTTAGATCATACAGTATGTTTATTGGAAAACACCTTTAGGGGTAGTAGCAGTGACTCTACTTTACGTCAGGCCACATCACACCATCTTGGTCCTCATGATTTCCTTACAAACATGGGGCCAAACTATTAAAGTATTAAGTATTTTTTCCATCATTACACAACAATATGTCTAATACAAGTTGTCAAAAATTAAATATATAATCCACTGTATCTTTATTAATGCAACCACTCTGTCATACACACTAGACGTCAATGTGAAACCAAACAAGTGGGCTGAGGGTTTCCTGTCTGACACACATGTATCCTCACTCTTGACACATCCGTTTCATCATTCTTTTACATGTATTTGAAAACCACAATCCCTTCTGCCGACCTTGCCTTACTGGCGTGTGCAGTCACGACCCAACGGTTACTAAGCTGAAAAAAAAAATCAACTGGCTATCTACATAGAGAAACGGTTCCTCAACGGTTCTCCAATTAGTCAATAAGTCAAGATTTCTAAAGTTCAGTAGTTCAAGAGTTCTACTTGGAAGCAAGCTTTTCTGAATGCAAGGCCATCGTTCATACAAGGGTCATACAAGGGAACTCAAAAGGGTTCCCCAAAGAGGAAGGTGCTATATATTATTATTAGTATTAGATAATTAGTTTGTTTAAGATTCTTTCGGTGTGCTACTAAAATTTACCAATGGGTTTTTATTTTTGGACACTTTGCTAATACAAAACTCTTTTGTAAATTGTTGAACCAAACAAAGGATGTTCAGTTGAGGTTTATCTAAGAGTGGAGGTCAGCACAATTCAATTTGCGGGATATCAAAAAGCTACTATGTACCAAACAACAGCAATTAATCTTTGACTACTAACTAAGACCACTACCAGAATCAAATAGCATCAAATAAACGACATTTGAAAAGATGAAAATAATATATAAAACAAATGAATATACACCTGATACGTGGTACAACTCAAGATGGCTGTGATTTTTCAATAAAGACAATAGTTTCTAAAGGTTCATTTGGAGGAAGGGGGGCACGGTGGCTTAGTGGTTAGCACGTTTGCCTCACACCTCCAGGGTTGGGGGTTCGATTCCGCCTTGTGTGTGTTCTCCCCGTGCCTCGGGGGTTTCCTCTGGGTATTCCGGTTTCCTCCCCCGGTCCAAAGACATGCATGGTAGGTTGATTGGCATCTCTGGAAAATTGTCCGTAGTGTGTGTGTGTGTGTGTGTGTGTGTGTGTGTGTGTGTGTGTGTGTGTGTGTGTGTGTGTGTGTGTGTGTGTGTGTGTGTGTGTGTGTGTGTGTGTGCCCTGTGATCGGTTGGCACTCCGTCCAGGATGTATCCTGCCTTGATGCCCGATGACGCCCGAGATCCTGCCTTGATCCCCGTGACCCGAGGTAGTTCGGATAAGCGGTAGAAAATAATGAGTGAGTGAGTGAGTGAGAATTTGGAGGAACAAACAGAAGAATTCTCTAGGTTGCCAAGTGTTTAGGTCACATAACAATCAACATATTACAATCTACATATTCTGTATGTTTTAGATCTAGCTTCTTGAGTTCTTGGGATATATCTAAATCTAGATAGGTCTAACTCATATGACCCTGACTCACTGAAAGAGCTCATGATGGCTATGATTAGTCTATTTGGACAACACACTCTTTAACACACTTTAAAGTACTTCCTCAAGGATTATTTGCAAGTGGTTCCTACAGTAAAAGGCTTCTACTGTACTTGGAATCCACTTTGAAAGTGAAGATCTCTTTTGGAGGCCTCTATTCAAAGCCATTTAATGTTTCCATCACAAGGACAAACCAAAGGATACTCTTAAGGATAATATTTGGAACTATTTTTAATAGTGTATGTGATCACTACATAGGTTTTAATCAAATGACCAAGACATAAATCCCATAGTTACTCAACTGGCAAACCTCAGAGGGTCAGGTGATTATGAATAGATAAAACGTGGTTCTTTAGATGGTCAACAGTTCAAGATTTTGATCCAGATACAGGTTTTTCTGAAATTCTCTATTTTTTCGGATCCTGCATAGAAATCTACTTAGGGGACCAGAAAGGTAGGGTACAGGATGCTGATGCTGCAACTGTTGTTCTGAGCAGAGCCTGAACTCTCTTGGAGAACCAAGATCCTCCCCCCCCCACCCCCCACCCCAAAAAAAGCATACCAGTGTATATACCTATCTAAAAAAAAAAAGAATGTTCACTAGGAATCAAACCTAGTCATTGTAAATTAGCATTGAAAGGCCAAAAGCTTCCCTTTTTAGGGATCAGAATAGAAAGTGAACTATTCCTATCTTACTATTTTAACTTCACATGTGTCACACAATGCTGACATCACATGCTTTCTACCACAGGTGTATCTTAGTTCCCTAAATGGCAATCAGTGTCTGACGGCATGTGACATTTTTGATACAAAAAGATTTTAGATATCTTTTGTTCTGTGCTGTGCTCAATAATATTTCACAGGAACATAAAAGGCATGCTAACGTAGTATGTATAAATGCCACCTGAACGCTCCAAGGTTCTGCATTTAATCCTTTTTGTGTGGAATTTTTAAGCTTCTCCAGGTTCCCAGATTTCCATACGCCTCTAAAAACAAGCCGACGAGTGGATTAGCAACTTTAGATCGTCCTCAGTTGCGAATATGTGCATTCATGGTCCTTTGTGATAGATTCCATCTGTTGTATGTCCTGGCTTTTACCTACAGTAGTCATCCGAGGACAGGCTTCGGATCCACTGTAACCGGGATGAAGATAAGGGGTACAGGGCAGCATAGAAGCTTTGCCCCAGAGATGAAAATGAATATTTAGTCATTTTACATTTTGTAGAAGATACAGTAGATCATCTTTATTTGCACAAGATACTTTGGAATACTTTGCTTTGCAAGTCCTAGTTTGTTGAAAGTTTGTTGGAAGTTTGTTGGAAGTTGGGGTAAAAAGCTTATTGTAATTTGAGGGTTCTGGGGCTTGAAACGATCGACCAGATCAGTAACCCAGAGCTCTATAAACTGCGCCACCACTGTCCCACTAATGCCAACCAGTCCAGCCAGGACTGCACTGGACTCAGGTATTTTGTTTGTTTTGCAACAAGTTGGCTTAAAACATAAAGACTTAAGAAAGTACGTGAAGGAGAAGTGAAACCTTCAACAAGAATGGGGCTTTTATAATGCTGTCTGGTGACCTCTGACAGAACACAGTAGAAATCTTGTTTCCTCATACAGAGAAAGTCCTTGATCTTCTTGATTGTCCCCAAACACAATGTCATGAAAAACCCCTAAGTCTCCAATGAATTTCTACTAATTCATCTGTGGTTTTGTTGCTTGCATGATTTCCCTCAAAAAAAAAAAACTGCTAGGCTTAGCATTTATCCCCAGGTGTCAACAAGCTAATTGTTGAGCCTTTTATGAGTCAAGTCATCTGTGTAAAAGCAAGGACACACTGTACTGCATTGTGACCTTCCAGTACCTGTCTTCTATGGGTTTTAACATGAAGGGGTCATTTTGACAGATTAAAATGTATGAGCTGTTGGAATTGTTAGAGGTTTTCAATCATGAGCGCATAACGGCACCAAAGGCTTTCTCTAGTATTATACATACAGTATACCATTCTTTTCTCAAGTGCCATTTTTTTTGGTTTATTACTAAAATACAGCAGACCTCTCGACTCAAGTGCTATTATTCTTGTACTGTGTGCGAGTTTACAAAGGCAGGTGTAAATACAATGTGAGATCAAATGGAAAATTCCCTTATAAAGCCGCCCTATATTTATGAATATCTGTTTTGCCAAGCAGAGAAACATTTCAAAACCGATCCGTGCATTGTCTAGTCAAATATTTACTAAAAATACCACATTATAATTAGGTTTATGCTTGTGGCAGCACTTCTTTTTTGCACTTCTATAGCACAGACAAAGAGCCCACTGAGGAGCTATGAGGTAAAAGTCAGCATTTGCTTATCGGATGCTTAAGTTTCCACTGGCGAATTTGCATCTGTACATGTCAAAGAGAGAAACAATGTGTGCAGCAAAATTCACCAGGTCCTAAGCAGCCAACGAGCGTCAGTTCAAACTTCCTCTTGCTTTCTGTGGTTAGGCGCGTCTCGGCTGATGACGTGCTACAGCAGCGTGATACACAACCCTCTATAAAAACTGTTGCATAGAATTCTGCTTTCAGATCCCGCATTAACCGACAGTAGAACCACACACAAACACTCCTAAGCGTTAACAAATCATCAGAGCAAATAATGCCAAGCTTGCCACGAACCACACTCGAACTGGACAATATGACTAAAGAAGAAAGGCCACAACAATCTCGGTGAGTTGAATTTTTGAATTTTTAGATACTTTTGATGCTTAGTTTAATGAAAACTACAGTATGAACGTGTAGATGATTCTCTTTCTCTCATTACAGAAGGAAAGATATTAAGATGCGGCTTCAGGACATACTCATGAGAAGCCCAATGTCAGAGAAGTAAGTGTGATTTTATTTTTTTATTTTTTTGCTATTTTTTTTTTGTTTTTTTTTCTGGGTATATTATGTGGTATTAATATTCTTTCCTTCAACCAGACTTGTACCTGGAGAGAGCCTGCTCTGGTCACAATCTCTAGAAACTCTTCTTAGGTCAAAAAGTAAGTATCAAAACAGCGTAGTGCTAGATTTAAATAACATGATCGTTGCGTACAATGCGTGCATCTTTGTTAGACCTTCAACAAACATATTTGCATGAAGGAAAAAAAAAATCATACAAATGCTAAAGGTGCAATGCCTCTTTCATCTTCTGCAGCTGGTAAAGCAACTTTCCAGGCCTTTCTCAAGTCTGAGTTTAGTGATGAGAATATCGAATTCTGGATGAAGTGTGAGGACTTCAAGAAAATCAGGAGCAACGCTACATTGACCTCCAGAGCCAAGAAGATATTTGACCGCTACATCCAGGCTGAAGCTCCAAGAGAGGTAATAAATTTCAAATTTCGAGCATGTTATCAATGATCAAGACTGTTGACTGTCTATAGATCTTTGCAAGACCACTGAACTGATTAAAGCTAAAAACCAATGTAGTGTTTGGAAAAACAGTATCCCAAGCAAGATATTCAGATGTATTTATTTGTCCCACAGATCAACATTGACCACAAAACCAGGGAGATCATCAAACATAATGTGCAGACTCCGACGAGGTACTGCTTTGACGAGGCCCAGAAGATCGTCTTTAGCCTTATGGAAAAGGACTCATATCCCAGGTTCCTCCGTTCTGACTTCTACAGAGCCCTTCTGGAATCAGTCGCATAAGGATAGGGAAGGGATTACCAGAATCACTTGGTGGCTAATCTTTAAGAACTACAGCTGAAGAGCTAGATAAGGACAATGGCACGGGCTGGCCCTGACCCTGGGCTTGGACAGCTGGACTGTTATGGATGGACAGATTTCTGCCAATTGACTGGCCGAATGTTCCAACATCTTTTTGGCCTGCTACCTTGCTGTTCTGCAACACTACATACATGGATGCCCCAAAAGCTATACAAGCTGTCATTGGTATTACAATGCCAAGTTCTTGTGTTGGTATATTTTATTAAGATGAGGAAAGTCCCCTTAGTTACCTTTGTTGAGATGTGTAAGATTTTATCATAAACTAGTTTAGATTATTATGTCGCACAGTATACAATGATCAAATTCCAGACCACATACTATAACAGACTACGCGATAACAGGAGCGGACGAGATTACACGATAAAGATGCTGTTATGATGCTCTGCTTACATCATCAATCAGCAGGTCATGGAGAAAGTGACCACATGATGCCATGATGCTAATCTACTTAGACAAGCGTCATATCAACACTGAAGATCAATGCTCAAGTTCAACGGGGAGATCATGCTTTAAGACATTGCCAAGAATTTGTTGTCAACCATTTTAGATTACAGCAGGACTAAATCTTTCACCAGTTATCACATCAATTTATGCGTCTTATAAATCTGCCAGCGATATGAGATTTTATCCAAGACTTGTAAAATCATGCAGAAGGTCACTTTAGTTGCAGTGTAAGCTTATAACATTTCAAGTGAGCAATGTATGATATCTTATTATGATTTCTTTTTCCACCAAACTCAAACAGAAGCATGGGCAGAACTATAGACACAAGACCCTGATATTTATTGGACTAAGTTGCTTTTTTTTTTTTTTTTTAACATTTTTGGACAAAAGGTCAAAGAACTGATCTCCACATGGACATGCAACACAAAACAGCTCAGTCACATTCAATAGCTCCCTTATAGAGCTGAAGAAATATCTTATATGTAAATGGTGCAAAGGTATGACTTTTTTAAACTGTATATACATGTATGGTTTGAAAGGTTACGACTTTTACTGATTGTAAATACATATATGTTTTGAAAGGTTACGACTTTTACTGATTGTATATACATGTATCATAGTTCACTGCTTTAAATTATGATTATTTTACTGGTTATGTAGGATTTTTAGGATCTCCAGAGAGATGAAATATACGATCTTGTCATGTGAAAAAAAATGAGCTTAAGAAATTATTTCTTAAAGAGTAATACAGAGATCTGACTAGATCTGAATTTTATGTACATCTAACAAAATCTACATACATTTTTGTTCGTTGTTTTAAATTATGATTCCATTTATTTAGGGGTTTCACTGGTTGAAATTCCGCAATACATATTCAACTTCTCTAATTCGTACTAAGATCTATTTAATAAATACAAATTTTATACCACAGCTTGGGATTATTGTGCTGAATCAAATACATCAAATGCTGTTGTGCACATTTAGCGTCTTTTCTGACTGCTGGTTTGATTTTGCACTGATAATGCATGACCTAAAATGCTACTGTAGAACTTGGACATCCCCTAACATTTCTCGACTGAGTAACTGAAAGTTTGACACCACATCACAGGACAAAAAGCTTGTTTATGTTACAACTTCCCTGTTAGCTTGGTTGTCATGTGCAACAGTCAGGTGATGGCAGCTTGAGGGTGAATTAAACATGTGAACAAAAACGCCTACACGTTCCTTTTTTGGATTCAGAAGATTTCGAGGTAGAAACGAGGCACTTCAAATTTCCATATATATGCGAACTAAAAACATAAAGAAAGGCCTTGTGATGTGAGTAACGCATTATGTGTTTAGGTTCCCAATGTATCTGATTAATCCACAGCTTCAAAATATATGGACTAATACATCAGGCAGTCTTCGAAATATTTATTTCTGATATCATGTAATTTATATTCATTTCTTATGTCTTGGGAGCATTTGAATATCAATAGCATGTATGAAGCCAGGATTTTTGTTAATGCCACTTCTTACTCCAAATCTTTAAAAACTCATTCACTCACTCACTCATTTTCTACCGCTTATCCGAACTACCTCGGCTCACGGGGAGCCTGTGCTTATCTCAGGCGTCATCGGGCATCAAGGCAGGATACACCCTGGATGGAGTGACAACCCATCGCAGGGCACACACACACACTCTCATTCACTCACGCAATCACACACTATGGACAATTTTCCAGAGATGCCAATCAACCTACCATGCATGTCTTTGGACCGGGGGAGGAAACCGGAGTACCCGGAGGAAACCCACGAGGCACGGGGAGAACATGCAAACTCCACACACACAAGGCGGAGGTGGGAATCAAACCCCCAACCCTGGAGGTGTGAGGCGAACGTGCTAACCACTAAGCCACCGTGCCCCCCGCTTTAAAAACCTCAGAAGATAAAATTATCTTAGCATTTATAGTGCTCAATAATCATGGCACTTCTCTCTAGAGCTACAAAGACTAGGCTTTTCCAGTATTATCAATTAAAATAGGTCATGTTTGTGAGGTTTTGGTTATGATCTTGTGTGGTTTGCTTTGTCTATTACGCATGTTATAGATGCAGCATGAGGAACATAAACCTTAAAGTTCACGCTCGTGCACCTTGCCCTAATAACAGATTTGCTTTCGTACTCTATGTGATGCCGCACATAGACTACAAGACAAAAAGTTTGGGACTCTGACAGGACCAAATCCTCCTTCTTTGCCGGTTTAGATATATAATAGAATCTTAACAAAAGCATGTATTCAGAGTAGTTACAGTAATACAATCTTTCATCAGAATTTAGAGATGTTTTTGAATGGTTCCATCTTTTAGGTGCACTTGTCTCTAAAAGTATGTATGAGATTTTACATGTTGAACTCTGTGTTAATTACCTTTTTTAATTACACCTTTACTTGTTTCATGGACATTCCACAATATTAAATGTAGCTAGAAACGGATAAAATGGACCACTTGTCATTCAAAAGAAAAAATAGTAATCGTTGTGGAAATGTAGCTAAAAAATGCATACTTTTAAAGAAAAATAATGAACTTTGATTATTTTCCTATAACAACATGCATTGTTGTGCTTAGTTCCTTATAAACGTTAAATAGGTTTGTAACATGGTTGCCTAGTGCCACAACATTTATTAATGCTGCACAAACTAGACAGAAACTTATACAGTTACGAAACAGTTACGATTGCATCATGAATAATTACATAGACAAACTTCATCTTCAATATGGTTCCAGACCACAGCCAGTTACAGAACTTGAGCCCTGACACCAAGACCCGTATTAAAAATCTAGTCACATTCACATTTCTGGTGTGAGGACAAGGGCTACAAAGATGAAGGCTCCAATTCACCTCAAGAGTCCCTGAGGTTTGACAGTTGAAAGAACTTTCTGATGAGGCTACAGCAAGCGGAAGTTACCGGGAAGCGATGACACCTCAGATTTACGTGAGAACTTTCAGTCCTGTGTCATCCTTTTGATTGTGTTAGTCATACATTCATTCTACTTTCAGCATGACTACTGTGGTTGTCACCGGATGACCTCAGATATCTTAGACATGCATAAAGACAAATTTTATTTAAGATTAAAAGATTAGAATCATCAACATCATCAGCAGCCTCGTATGTTCAGCAGATTTGGGGAGGTTTATCTTTGCACACTTTTTTAGGCCACTAGCATCAGAATCTAAGATGTAATCTGTCTTGTTTTCCACATGCACTTTTGTAGGTACAGTAGTTGGTTCATCTATCATTCATTCAAGCTGCCTGTTTCTGTAGCTGGTTTGTGGTTTTGCTTATTGACAAAACCATGCCTAGCAAGGTTTGTATGATTATCCCTAAAGATACTAGGATTAACTGATACAATGGCAAGTCCTACTTAGGAAACAAACCCTTTAACAATTCCCTCAGTTTGAACTGTTGGAGATCTTACCAGATCTTATCTGGTATTCCAATTAAATAATCTTTGCGGAAACTACATGGCAGATATGAAAATCGTAGCTAACAGATAGTTAAGGCCAGACTGTCCAGGATAAATCAACAGGCTGTGAGCAATATAGGTAATTTTGGCACTACAGTCAGTTAAGGCAAAGTTCAACTAAGGTCAAATGTTATTATTCATTCACTACTGGACAATTTGATAATCAACCCTACCTATTATGAGCTATTACTTTAATATGATGTCTGTTTCTTATTTTTTGTACAGTAGCTTCTAATACATAAAAGAATAGATTCATTCATTCATTCATTCATTCAAATGTCTCATTTAAAATCACTGAAACGAGGCAGTCGAGAAACAAGGCTTAGACATGAAGCAGGCTATGATTCCTGAAGACACAAATGTAAATAGATACAGAACAGGTGAACACAACAGGGCATCGAACAATAGCAGAGACGGAAACAGGACCAGAGATGAGTATAATATGACACAAAGAGGAATCCATGACAGGTTAAATCTGATAACAGTGTATCTACTGTGGTACTTATGCAGTATGCATAAAATGCACTAGCATGGGTTGGGAGATATTATAAAACATGCTTTTACGTTAGTCAGGAAATCCCATTATCAACCTCTGACCTGTCATTTAATGATACGTCAGATAAGCTAGAACTCCTAAACAAATCTGCTATTTCTGGTTGGGAATTCCAGAAAGTACCACAGTTTGAGTGTTTTTTGTTTTTTTGTTTTGTTGTGAAATGATTACAAAACCTAAGAACTGCTGGTTGATGTGGTAAAACAAGTTAACGCTGCAACAGTGCGGCATTTAAGGCATAAAATTACGAATTTTACGTTTGGAGTATCTGTTAAACTTAACACACTGTTGTTGGAATTAAAATATAATTTGTCATTTTCATTATTATTATGTCCTTGGGGTGGGCACGGTGGCTTAGTGGTTAGCACGTTCGCTTCACACCTCCAGGGTCGGGGTTCGAGTCCCACCTCCGCCTTGTGTGTGTGGAGTTTACATGTTCTCCCCGTGCCTCGGGGGTTTCCTCCGGGTACTCCGGTTTCCTCCCCCGGTCCAAAGACATGCATGGTAGGTTGATTGGCATCTCTGGAAAAATTGTCCCTAGTGTGTGAGTGCGTGACTGAATGAGAGTGTGTGTGTGTGCCTTGTGATGGGTTGGCACTCCGTCCAGTGTGTATCCTGCCTTGATGCCCGATGACACCTGAGATAGGCACAGGCTCCCCGTGACCCGAGGTAGTTCAGATAAGCGGTAGAAGATGAATGAATGTCCTTTGGGCATGAAAATGTTTACAGCCGTTTGTACACAATGTGAAATGGTCCTCAAATCTTGCATTGAATTAATCACCTCTGAGACAAGTATCCTTCTTATGTAAAATGAGTCCTGCGAGAGGTATATAATATATATATGTGGATAATATTTGGTAAACATGTATGACCCGATCATGGCAGCATGGTTACCATCTGCATAAGCAGGTTATCTGTGTATTTGAGCTTGATCTAACTATTTTTGCGAGTTGTTGCTTTTCACACTTTGTTTCAGGTCCACTGACTTCTTAAAAAGCTCCGTGATGGGACCGGATTCCTCCTCACGTGTAAGTCACTTTGGATGAAAGCCAAAGAAATATATGTAAATGTAAATGTGAATGTAAATGTAAATCAATGACTATGCAAATGAGCCGTATGACATTAAAGAAAGACAGCAGAGGTTAGAACAAGGACTACTTTTATCATATGCATCCTTCCTAAAAATGCATTGACAGCTTAAGCTTTAGCCTTAATGAATAAACAATGCCTTGTTCCTGCGATTTTCTCCTTGAGTAATGAGCAAATTCTTCATTTTGAGAGCAAAACAACTCCAGGGCTTTGGGAAAACCTCATGGATAAGGACTTCTAGGCTTCACATGCCAGTCACCTTGCTTTGCTGACTATGGAGGACAAATGCCATTGACTGATGGCCCCTTAGCAGCAGAGATCTGACAGAACAAACAAAGAGACATACAAAGACGTTTTTGCTTTGCTCTGGTAATTACATTGCTTGGGTTTTAGGTTAGAATTGATTCGTACAAAAAAAAAACAAAAAAACATCCACAATCTCTAGGCCAATTGGAAATATTGCTTAATGGGGCAATGTCTTGAATTCCAAACTCATGCAAAAGAACATTCATTCATTCATTCATTCATTTTCTACCGCTTATCCGAACTACCTCGGGTCACGGGGAGCCTGTGCTTATCTCAGGTGTCATCGAGCATCAAGGCAGGATACACCCTGGACGGAGTGCCAACCCATCACAGGGCACACACACACTCTCATTCACTCACGAAATCACACACTACGGACAATTTTCCAGAAATGCCAATCAACCTACCATGCGTGTCTTTGGACCAGGGGAGGAAACCGGAGTACCCGGAGGAAACCCCCGAGGCACGGGGAGAACATGCAAACTCCACACACACAAGGCGGAGGCGGGAATCGAACCCCCAACCCTGGAGGTGTGAGGCGAACGTGCTACCCACTAAGCCACCGTGCCCCGCAAAAGAACATTTACTGACAAAATACAAAAATCCCACTCAAGCACTTTAATGATAAGTAGGGTTTACTTTGGTCCTATAATGAATACCAATGTGGTTTGTGTTGAATTATTCCCATATGCTCTTAAGTGCTTACTGAAGGTTAAATATCATACAGTACATACATATATACATACACACATATAATTCCATCAGGACACCTGAAGGACACCAATGAAACACGGCATACTTCACGAGAACGATGTCGTGCGAAGTCTTATAAAAGGATCTTGTACTAGCTAAGCGAGGTATTTTAGAATATTTGAAACAAAAGACTTAACAAGACTGAAAGCTATAAATATGATGTCCTGATTGTTTCACCTTTGTTAAGAAAACACATGTTCGAAGTGTTGGTCAACTGCAGTTTCCTGGGATTTCCTAACATTTACAGCGAGAGCTTGATTGATGGTTGACCTTACAGTTCTGAGTCCAAAAGAGGAAATGAAGTGGCTTCCAAAGTATTTTTCAAATCTGAGTTCACCAAAACATCCATGATTAGACACTGCTATTCACCTTTAATTTAAGTCACGATGTCCGATAGTCCCTTACATCCTTTGAGAATGATTATGGTTGCTTGTAGAGTTAAGACCCTGTTACCATCCAGATGTTTAAGTACTACAGCAATTTGCCACAACATATTTTATTTACTTTTTTAAAAACATCACATTTATAGTTACCTCTCCATTTTGGACAATAGTGGAAACAGTGAATTTTTGACAAACTTCCAGTGGAAAACCTTGATCTTTGTAATATTTTAAAGAATTTATCTGTAGCTTTAGAGAATTCAAATCTACTTTATATCGGCTCTGTTTCATTGTGCCTTTCGGACTTGTTCAGCCTGCTGAAGACACTCTATCAGTTCCACTTTGTGGTCTTCATAACAGAAATGTCCATTGTGCATCAGGTGAAACCCCTGTTTAAAGGGTAGAATCAAGAAACCTAAAGTTTGTAATCGTATGGTTATAATTGTTTTATATAATAAGAACCGCTTAGGTTACTTTTATAGTCAAGGATTCAATGAAAGAATACAAGAGGAAAGGTACTGAAGAGACCTGGAAGTGTAATTCCAAGCTTTATTGTTTATTATATCTTGGACCGTCTTTGGTTGTGTGCTCAGATTGTGCCATAAGGCCTCTACAAACAGAAGCCAGACATAGATTTGGATCAGTTCCCACTCAAATTTTGGTCTTGAATACCAAAGAACTAAACATGGAAATGTAACTCACAAGGTTTACATGCCACACCAACTCCAACGCACTCCTCACTCTGACAGTTTACTGAGGCAAAGCTTCACCATGGGTTGCAGAAAACTGCATATTAAGCATACTGCATTACTGGATGGAAGTATTCAATAATGCAGATATGCCAGTTGATATTAAATAATGCTTTCTAAGCAGTTATGCCCCTGCCACGGTGCCACAATGGCAAATCGTAATAAATTATGCAAACAAAACTGTACCACTATTCGCGAGGGATGAGAATGTGCCAGGCATCCTGGATTGTACAAATGTCAAAAACAAAATGTCATGTAATTGTAATTCGGAGTCAATAATTAACGCTGTGTCAATAACGTGAATGTCTTACCATTTAAAAAGCAGCAATTTGAAAAGAAACGGTACAGGACAAGCTGACCGGCTGGACAAAAGAAAGCAGAGGAGATAACAAATGTTTATAGCTTGTAATTAATTAATGCTTTTATATACTGTAGCTTAAATAGATGTTTTCTTATGCAACAATTTCAGAATAACCATGAAATTGGTTCTATAAGTATAAAAGAAAGGAAGAGTTTTATTCTTGACTTAAGATGTTGAACTACAAACATGAACTAAGTAACTTTTTCCTTTTTTATTAAAAGTTCTTAAAAGCGAACATGGTAGTAGAGCTCATCTGTCATTACTAAGGTTTTTGCTGCATCATTTCGCTTCTTAGAAACGTCTAGACTCACTCACTATTGTTTTGGGCCTCATCCAGAGATTGGAAAATGAAAAGGAAATTGTTTGGATGTAAATTAAAGGCATTTTCAGATGCATTCGTGCACACAGAGAAACGATCTGAGGCACGCTGTTATTAGCAAAGCGCTTCGGCCTCCCAAAGACAAAGAAAACACGCTCACGACGAGGAGGAGAGTCGTTTTGAATATGAAAAAGAGGGAGTAGAAATGCACTTTTGTTCTCACTGAATGAATGTTTGCTTATTCAGGATTGGGGACTTTTCTCTGTAGAGGCATCTTTACTCTATACAAGCACGATTGATTTTTTTTTTGGTCAGTTGTGCCCCATTTGTGCAGAAACGCATTAAACTCTTCATGTAAACGTCTCTCTCTCCTTCTCTCTCTCTCTCTCTGTCTCTATTTCTCTCTCACTCTCTCCCTCTCTTGTTCAGAAAGTGTATGTGGGTGTGTGGTTTGAGAGAATAAACAATAGAAGACTGCCTTTCCAGATCAACAGCGACCTCTAGTGGAACGCTCTTCATACACTATCAGAGGGACGCAAAGATTACAAATAAAATAGAATAGCAGTTGAGAGAAGTTTTTATTTTTATTTTATTTCACATACTTGTCCATTCCTTTTTGCACCCCAGAACCATTGGCTCGTCGTCATATAAGCATATAAATCATTTATACGCACTTACATTGCAAGCCTTTGATTTTGCATCCTGGAATATGGAAAGTTGCTTGTGGACAAACTGTATTTTTTCTAATAAAAACACAAGACCTTCACTTTACAACTTTCCTTTAGATTCATTTACAAGAATTTTCAGCTTCTTGAATTTCAGGTCAGTCACAAAAGCATCTAATCGTTTGCATGGCATAATTTACAATAATGTGTAGAACATCCTGGGATTTTTTGTGTACGTTTGTTTTAATGAAATCATTTACATATCTGTTTATCAATATCTGAAATTCATAACCATCCTAACAAGCTACAAATGTGTAAAATCTATTCAGATTCTGTTCTAGGGAAAATCTGGACGGTCTCGCCGGTCTTGAGCTGCAAAGCCACTCGCTGGAGCTGCCACCTGCAGAGAACAGAGAATGTTCCAGGAAAGAACGAAGCAAATGATCCATGCAGCCTTTATGCAGTTTGAGAAAACAGGTCACTAAAGAGGCAGGATACAGAACAGAAGTGAGCAGAAATTTGAGGTATTTTATAAAATGTGGTGAGACTCTGGGATTCCTGGGATCAGAAATCAAGCATAAAATGTGTGTGTGTGTGTGTGTGTGTGTGTGAGAGAGAGATTTTGGGGAGTGGAAAAAAAAATAACCTGTGGCTGAATCCAAGCAAAAAAAAAATAAAATAAAATAAAATAAAGTAGGGGTCACAGTGGCTTAGTGGTTAGCACGTTCGCCTCACACCTCCAGGGTCGGGGTTCGATTCCCACCGCCACCTTGTGTGTGTGGAGTTTGCATGTTCTCCCCGTGCCTCGGGGGTTTCCTCCGGGTACTCCGGTTTCCTCCCCCGGTCCAAAGACATGCATGGTAGGTTGATTGGCATCTCTGGAAAATTGTCCGTAGTGTGTGATTGCGTGAGTGAATGAGAGTGTGTGTGTGCCCTGCGATGGGTTGGCACTCCATCCAGGGTGTATCCTGCCTTGATGCCCAATGATGCCTGAGATAGGCACAGGCTCCCCGTGACCCGAGGTAGTTCGGATAAGCGGTAGAAGATGAATGAATGAAATAAAGTAAATCGAGTAAGATCTCGCTTTGATCAAGAAAGACTTCGTAAAAACAAAACAACAGCCCGATCGATTCAGCTAGTAATCAGATACGGGGTTCTCAAAATGTCTGCATTGCTCCAGATCATCATCAATACAGAGAAGAGCACTTACATGGTCTGTTTACACCAACAATAATGAAATGGATGAGATTCTTACAAAGCTGTCAGTTCAGAGTGCAACAGACTACACACCCTTCCTGTATTTCAAGTGGTCACCTATAATCTCTAGTCCAGTACAATGTTCTAGACATTATGGCACCGTATCTTTTTGTCTTGTAACATCGTGGTTTGATGTTTCGTCTTGTACCTTCCTGAGAATTTACCTACAGCCAGAGGGAGGGGGAGATGTTTGCATCGTGAAAGTTTGAATGGGCAAAAAGAATGGAAATGGAATGGAAATTCCAAGATGTTAAACATGAAGTGTGGGTGTGGCCTGCAGTGAGGGAAAAATCCAAAACATAAGGCAAATGAATGAAAACAAAAGGAGAACAAATATGTTGTTCGAAAAGGTTAGAAAACAATGTCAAACAATGGCTCGGTAGGAATTATACAATCCTGTGGGTGTACAAACTTTTACACTTCACTCAAACCTACAAAAAATTTCTAACAATTTCACCCAGATCTGCTTTTTGCGGTCTTACGATCTTTATATGTTCTTTTTACGTAGCCGAGGTACGTGTAGAAGTAAAAATGTAAAAATAAAAATTTGATGCTATTGTTTCCATAGTAACACATTCAATTTTTGCGTAATCCATATAATTTAAAAAAACGTAGGTTAAATGTAGATCATATTACAAATTTTTTCCTGATAGAAGACTGTTTAGTGTTTGAGGAAGGAGTCTATATTGTATGGTTTGAGCACTGACAGGCTGACACCCCCCACCGCTTCAACCTCTGCAGCAATGCTGGCAGCATTCATACATCTATTTTCTGGATATGACGCTGACCACGTGCACTCAACTTCTTTGGTCGATCATGGCGAGGCTTGTTCTGAGTGGAATCTGTCCTGTTAAACTGCTCTATGGTCTTGGCCACCGTGCTGCAGCTCAGTTTCAGGGTCTTCTTATGGCATACGCCATCTCCATGTAGAGCAACAATTCATTTCTTTGCCATGAGGTGCCATGTTGAGCTTTCAGTGATCAGAATGAGAGAGAGAGAGCGATAACCCCAGATTTAACACACCTGCTCCCCATTCACACCTGAGACCTTGTAACATTAACGAGTCACATGACACCGGGGAGAGAAAATGGCTAATTGGGCCCAATTTGGACATTTTCACTTAGGGGAGTACTCACTTTTGTGGCCAGCGGTTTAGACATTAATGGCTGTGTGTTGAGTTATTTTGAGGGGACAGCAATTTTACAGTGTTGTACAAGCTGTACACACTACTTTACATTAGCGCACAGTGTCATTTATTCAGTGTTGTCACTTGAAAAGGTACAATAACATATTTACAAAAATGTGAGGGGTGTACAAACTTCTGTCAGATACCAAATGTTTATTATCTGTACGTAAAACTGTATATATATATTTTTTAGACATATTGGACTATGTCTATACAACTGGCAAAAATACCTATTTTGCACATATGCTGACATTTTTTTCTACAGTTTGCACTGTTAGATGCTAAATAGCAATTTGTTGCTATGTACCTGTACAATGCAATGACAGTAAAGTTGGATCTATGTATCACAGTTAGATTAAGTTTTCTGTAATGTAAGATGGGCGCACGGTGGCTTAGTGGTTAGCACGTTCGCCTCACACCTCCAGGGTTGGGGGTTTGATTCCCGCCTCCGCCTTGTGTGTGTGGAGTTTGCATGTTCTCCCCGTGCCTCGTGGGTTTCCTCCGGGTACTCCGGTTTCCTCCCCCGGTCCAAAGACATGCATGGTAGGTTGACTGGCATCTCTGGAAAATTGTCCGTAGTGTGTGATTGCGTGAGTGAATGAGAGTGTGTGTGTGTGCCCTGTGATGGGTTGGCACTCCGTCCAGGGTGTATCCTGCCTTGATGCCCGATGACGCCTGAGATAGGCACAGGCTCCCCGTGACCCGAGGTAGTTCAGATAAGCGGTAGAAAATGATTGAGAGTGAGTAATGTAAGATATAAGATCCTGCAGATGTTCAGAAACTTGTTTTGTCTCTTTCTGACCCAGAGTTTGTCAATATATTTTTTTTTATGTCTTCTCAACCTTGAGTGTTTACTTTCATCTCTTGTCATCTCTTGTTCCCTGTATGTCATGTCTACATTTCTACACCTGCAGCTTTTCCAACCCCACTTTATAAACACCTAATGATCCTCAATTCTTAAGTATCTATTATCCAAGTGGTCACATTCCTGTAGCAGTCTTTGTTATTACCTGTTCATAACAGCGTCTCTGCTGGATGTTGTGTACAGGTAGCCTCCAGTCTTTGGCCCAGTCACAGGGATTTTTAACTTAAAAAAATAAATAAATAAATAAAAATCACAAAATTCAACACGATTAAATGAAATACATATGAAAATAAAATGGTATATTATGAAAATAACTGTTTTATTCCTCATGTACCATAGTTTCCCAATAAGTACAACAGTTTTTATTTAACATTTAACTCATAATCTTCCGATTGGTATGACGTAAGACGTAATTACGAAATCAGGTGCATTCAATTTACTTTGTTCAATGAAAAAGGATTTGGACCTTCACTTAATTAATTAATTACGAAAAAAAACAAGGTTTGTGTTTTTAATCAATTTACGACACTACTGTAAATCGTTTCATTGTGTATTACATCTTATTCTATGTTTTAATTAAAAAAATGTTTAAAAAATTATTTAAAAAATTAACCATCACTTTCAAACCGTTGATTCTACCATGCTTTCTTACCGACACATCCCTAACTTGGAAACTTTCATACTCGTAATTACAACTTTGTAGTGCCGTTCAACTCGAAAATACGATCTTTTTTCCAAATTGACTAAAATGCAACCAATAGTACTGTCTGTTTCCTGTTTGTCATAGTCGTTGATGTCCTAAGTCTGTTCAATTAAAAAAGTACAGATTGTTAGCGAGAAACTCCTAGACCGTAACGAGGGACTGGACACTGGAGACTCCTTCCAGCAAACGTAAAGAAATAATGACATATTAGAACCAGCACATTAATTAATACACCTGCTTTCTGACCAATCAGAATCGAGAATTCAACACACTTTGGGATGGAGATGTCTGTTATAGGAACAGGGTGGTGTGATGGCAAAAAATATTAGTTAAAACCTTGAGACCCAATCCAAAACAGAGAGAACACAGACTAACCTGGGCGATGGTGTGATCAACGCGGTTGTACCGATCTGTGAGATGGATGTTGTGGATTTTTAAGGGCGGTGCTCCGAGGTTGGCCATGGCTGTGGAGTGATCACTTAGCTGCTCGACTGCCGATCGATAGTATTCCGATTTTGCAAAGTTTTCTAGAGAAAGCAAATGGGATCTTTTTTATGCAACGTTAAATTAATAACCTGTGCTTTGCTGAAATATGAGCTGATGTGGGAAAGCAGCTTTAGACCACTCACTCTGCATGAGGTAGTACATCATCCCGCAGCCTCCGCCGGTAACCACGGTGATGAAGATGGTCATCTGCTGCAGGAGATTAGTGGTGCGGCTCATCCTGTAGAACTCCTCAAGCAGACCCGGAGCAGGGCTGCGGTGATGAGAAGAAAGCAAGATCTAGAAGATCCTGCAACATTCAGATCTTTTACCTGAGTGCTTGTGTGTGATACTTTCATCTACATTCACTTGTTTGGGTGATATTTGCACTGCTTTTTGCTGTATCCTGTTGATGACCATTTAGCAGTATTTAACCATGAGTATCAAACTTCTCTTAGTTAAATAAATATATGACACAATAGATATAACAATTATGTCCACTTATCGCGTGCACATTTGTAAATCCATATATCTACATTCATACAAAATCACTATTTCTACTATTCACTTAAAAAAAAAGCTAACTTTCATTTTAACAATTAGATACCCTGACATTACTGACCCTGGCATGGATATCCATACAGCACCTTGTCTTACATGGAAGCGGCCATCTTTGCTTTGAATCCAACAAACTTTATTTTAATAGATTTATTGTCACAAATGAAAAAAATATATATATATATACAGAGTATGATTCTGTTATTTAAATGGGTCGCTACGCTTTAAAAACTGTGTTGGAGTTAAACGTGTAGGCAGTTAACAAGCACTGATACAGATAAACGGTAGACTTTGTATTAACCGACGTCGCTAACTTGTCCGATACGTCAACATGCCCGCCATATTGGTAGGGGCAAGATTTGATCGTGAGGCAGTGCAGGTCAATGGCGAAATCTGGGTCTATCCATCTAAAACCTAAACTTTTGGGTCGTTACAAACGCACCTGTACTCATATTTTTATGTAAATGTAAATATACGTTATTGTGGCTGTTTAGATTGAGCAAATCATAAACCAAATCCTGCTTGAGCAAAGCAGGATTCGACTCTGTTTGAATCGGTTCGAATCGGTTCGGCTCGGTTCTTTATGAACATGTGACCAGTGGCGTCAGAAGCATCGTTTTCCTCAGCAACATATTTGCTTTCGGAAGTTATAACTAACGGTGAATATTAAATAACTGATGATAATATATAAGTAATAATGTAAAACAAGTATTTTACAACGTAGACGTTATATAGTTAATGGGATATGTGTGTTAGTCAATAGGTCTGTTACAAACATCTGTAAATTATAATAGAAGCATGAGAGGTTTTTATGCTTACATAGAATTTTTAATCATATATTAATATTGCATATGAAACTTTACAAATGCTGCAGCAGATAGGGCGAATAGGTGCATTTCATTATTTGGGCCACTAGATGTCACTAGTGTTCAGACCAGCCCCTTGTATCTGCGCATGCGTCAGTATGAACCGCTTCTGTAATTTTATAGGTGTTGTGTAAATGAAACTACAGAATTATACAGTTAACGTTCACATTAAGACCAGACGTCTCTTAGGTGAGTAAAAATCATTCCAGTTCAAACCAGAAGAGTCCGTTAACATGTTTTATAATAGAAGTCTTTGGCTATTTTGTGGGTTAATATACTGTACAATAGTATGACCCATATAGTCCTTATAAAACGATTATAGGCTTCAAAAGTCGCACTATTTGTCCACATAAGAAATTGATTGGAAACTGAAGTCAAACTATACTTCGACTTGATGATTCGCTCGTTTTTCTAAAATGAATCGGTTGACTCAGTGGAGCTGGTTCATGAGATTCGCTCTTTTCTTGTTAAATGAAGCAGTTGAGTCAGTGAATCGTGTTCAGGAGATTCACCCATCTCTTGTTCAATGACTCGGGTGCTATAATGAATAAAGCTAAGGAGATTCGCTCATGTCGCGTTCATTAAAATCAGGTTCAAGAAATGGGTTCGTCTCTTGTTCACTGACTCATTTGAATCAGTGAATCAGGTTCAGGAGATTCTTTCATCTCTCGTTCAGTGAATCAGGTTCATGGGATTCGCTCGTCTCTTGTTCAATGAATCGATTGACTCAGTGATTCAGGGTCAGGAGATTCTTTCATCTCTCGTTGAGTGAATCAGGTTCATGAGATTCGCTCATCTCTCGTTCAATTAATAAATTGACTCAGTGATTCAGGGTCAGGAGATTCGTTCATCCCTTGTTCAGTGAATCAGGTTCATGAGATTCGCTCATCTCTTGTTCAATGAATCAGTTGACTCAGTGAACCAGGTTCAGGAGAGTTGCTCGTCTCCATTTCTTTGAGTCAAACCGGTTTCATAAGTTCACCATGAATGTAAATAGAATGTGTTTCAGTGCATGCAGTTGAAGTCTCTAAACATGGGCATGTATGATTATGACTCACAGTGTTCGTTTGTCCATATGAATGATGACTGATAGCGTCTTGAAGCTTATCAAGCAAACACACACCAGCCCCAGTGTTCAGACCCTGTTTAAATGTTTGGTCACTGCTAAGGCAGTCGTTCGCCAAAGGTCAGTCCATGCTATAACATTAACCAAAAGAAAAGTTCAGGGTATCTGCACACATAATGATCAAAATCTAGATCTTATGAAACACGGGCGGATATGTTGGGAAAGTAGTTTTCTGTTGTGTTATCTTTTGCCTGGCTCACTTCATTCAGGTTAGAATTTTTATCTCCTCAGGTAACATGTTCGGTTGTGTGGTGGTCGGCGTTGGCGTAGCGGGCAAGGTCAGGATCCGAGACCTTCTCACACCACTGGCTTCCAGCACTGCGGAAATCTTCACTCTTAAGGGCTTGGTGTCCAGGTCAGTGTCGTTTTCACTATGTCAAGGCAACTATAACATCCATGAAGCTATCTGTCTAGCTTACAATGGTGAAAACACTGGTGGAGATATAACCAATGGGAATAAACCATTCGAGGTATAAATCAGAAACTGTTGTTGTGACGTTTTCCGGTGCGTAAACCCGATGTAGAATTGCGTCTCTAAGCGTAGGTGTATTGTCAAAGATTTTGTTTAATGGCTTTCCTGCATGTAGGAGGATGCTGGAGGAGGTGCAGGGAGTCCGACAGATGCCTCTGGAGGAGGCGCTGACCCGCAGTGACGTTCAGGTGGCCTTCATCTGCACAGAAAACACCAGCCATGAAGACTACATCAGGCGAGATACAGCCTTTACGTGTGCCTTCGCTGAATAACAAACAAAGAATAAACCTCTAGCAGGAAAAATTAATAGGTTAATTTATTTTCACTCAGGCAGTTTCTTGAAGCAGGGAAACACGTGTGTGTGGAATATCCCATGGCGCTCAGCTACAACGCCGCCGCTGAACTCATGGACCAGGCACAAAGGAAGGGTGAGCGAATATTCAGTCATAATTCTAAAATACGTAAAATGACTCAGCAGCAATAGAAACACCACTGAACCTAAGGGATCAATCCCGTCTCCAGGTTTAATCCTGCACGAGGAGCACATCGAGCTCTTCACTCCTGCCTTCAAGCAGCTGAAGAAAGATGTAGCTGGAAAGCAGCTGGAAGAAGGAAGCCTGCATTTCACAGGTACGGTCACATCCGCACATCTGCAATTTCTCCCCACGACAACACGTGACCATGTTTGTCCCGTCTCGTGTCTCGGTGCAGGAGGTCCACTAAAGAGTGGGTTCGGGTTCCTCACGTTCAGCGGCATCCCACGACTTACCTGGCTGGTGGAGCTTTTTGGAGAGCTCAGCTTTAAAGCAGCGACAATGGACGAACAGCCGGAGAAGAAACACTCAAAGATGACGGTCCAACTGTTAACTAAAGACCAGAAGTTAGTCCACTATTTCACAGACTCAAACTATGATGCTAGCTCATAGCCACAAGTTCAGCATTGTGGAGTTAAAAAAATGGTAAATTCTCAGCACATCATTTGAACTAACTCAATTACAGTGACTTGAAATAAGCGTTGAGTTATTCTGAAATCATGAGATTGAAATAAGATCTCAACATAGCAACATATCCTGAAAAACATAATAACATAACTCAATAATAATGTGTAGAAAAATGAGAACTCAATGTCTTGAAATAACAGGATTTTTTTTAGCCATCTTAAAAGAATGAGATAACTCAAAATAATGTCAAAATGACAAAACACCAATTACAAACTAACATATCTTGAGAATGACAATGTCTAGGGGAAAAGTGAGGTGCTATCTTTGAATAACCGGATGTTATATTGAGCTATCTTGAAATAACAAGTAATGATGTCTTAACGATAAACAATGCCTTGTATTAACAAGATAACTCAAAATATCATCTTAAAAAAAAAAAACAAGATAACTAACATGTCCTGAAATAACAACATAATGACTCAAAATACCTACAGGAACGCATAATAATCGTCATAATCGAGGTATGGTCATGCAGATCTCTGTCTTTTGTATATACTTGCTCCACGCAGACCCGTGACCTGGACAGAGGAACGTGCCGAAGGCTTGAGCCGCGGCAAACACATCCACCTGCGCTTCAGCACCTGCACCATGACTGAGCTTCCGGTAGGCGTCCAGGAGCCCGTGGGATTGTTCATGCAGGACACGGTGCTGTTCGGGAGCAAGCTGCAGGGCTCCGTGCCACCAGAACAACTCCAAACAGAGATGAGTCGAATCCTTCACTGCTTCAAGCTGGCTGAGGAGATCAGAAGACACTGCCAGGACACGAAGGCCTGAAATAACTTACAACAGAGAGAGAAAGGGAAAGGGGCGGGGCCAGGACTGTACATGAACCCATAGATCTGAATCAGGGATTCCATCTCGTAGCTTTTATACACGCTATGAATTCATGCCGAGGTCATAAATTTAAAGCACATCTTGGCTGGAACAGTGCGTCCAGGCGACGTGACGTGACGTAGGTTCAGTTTTTAGCGTGGCCTAAGCAGCCTTGTGACCTCTTAAGATATTTAAACAAAAATAAATAGAATAAATGCATGTCTAAAGTGCATTATATTACTGTTTTTAGACCTACGCTACATAGTGAACCTTATTATTATTATTATTATTATTATTATTATTAGGATAACAGCATAATGTTTAAATTTCACACACACACACAAGTCAGCACACAGTATCATGATCCTGTATTTAGGTTAAGAACATAACATATAACATAATATCTGTCTAGCTATAATACAAAATATACAATATTTATACATATCGTTTAGATTTAGCCTCATTTTGTGATTTTCTACCCTTTTTTTTTTTTTTTTTTTTTGACATATTGTCCAGTCTTGCACAAATGATAACACAGTAAAATAAAAAAAAAAATTCAAGAAGCCGTGGACCTGTGGAATAAACAGACTGAAACCTGTGAGACCCTGAAGCTCACGGCCAGAAAAGCGTACAGAACGTATATCAGGTATGATAACATGATGACTCGGTTGGAGAAGTAAGACTGAACTTCCTGTTTAAGATGACTCTATTTTAAGACAAATAATCAGCTAGGCCACATGAGCTGAGACCCTCTTCAAAAATACTGTTCATGAACCCAGTATAAGAACGCAAACTATCTATAAACAAGAAGAAATTTACGATAATGTCTTAAAACGAACAGACCGGGCTTCGTAAAAGGACGTCAGTAACTTCGTTACGGTTGAATAGAAAGACAAAGAAGGAGGAGGAACTGATGGATGGAAACTTTTGAAGTACGTCTGAACATCGGATTCAATTTGGATGCTGAATGATTTATTTCGATATTTAACATAAAAACTGTTTAATCTCTAACGTTATTAATGCTAGAGTTAATTAGAAGTCTGTCGCTAACTAATCTCGGACGTGATCGGTCGAAAAAGACGTCCGCTTTAGGCGTTAGCATTTCTTTTTTTTTTTTTTTTCCTGGACTGCTTTAACAGAAATTCCGGGCAGGTTTGGAAATTCTTTGAGTGAACAACTTGTATATCTTCTTGTGTCATCAACCAACTGGAAGTATTTAAATGAAAAGAAAAAAAAAAGAAAAAACATGAAACAAAAATATTTTTAAAAAAAAAAAATAAGAGCAATGTCCTGGATTAGCATACTGTACAATGTCTGTTTCCAGTATCACGGCGAGAGAAGAGGAATAGAGCTGAACGTTCTCCATAAGCGAACTGATAAAGAAAAAAAAAAAAAAAAAACACATTTGCTGCCATCACCCTCACGTAGACTTCTGTCTGTAGTGAAGCGTCAAGTCTCCGCCGCTCTTCCAGATAAAATACTTCACTGTTCTCAAGTCCATGTTTGGATCCAGAACCTAAAACAAAGAGGGTGGAAAACAAATTACATAAGCATCTAAAAGCAGGTTAAATAGAACAAACAGTGTGTGTGTGTGTGTGTGTGTGTGTGTGTGTGTGTGTGTGTGTGTGTGTGTGTGTGTGTGTGTGTGAAGAGAGACCTGATCCTGGCACATGAGTTCAATTTTTTCCTCAGCGAGCATGGCCATGTCTTCTTCCTTCTCCTGCTCTCCGGGCTTCTCCGTTCCCGATGAGCTTGTGGTCTGAGACTCCGTGTCCAGGTTGATGATCTTCTCGTAGACGTGCTCCATCACTTTCCTCACCTGCAGCATGTCGCTGGCCGACAGACGGTCCCTAAACATGCCGAGGGACGTACGTGTGAACTCTAACAGAAAAAAAATCCCTCCGTACAGTTTGAGGATATCGTAATTTGGTGGCGTGAAGCTTAGCTACGTTTCTATCCATGGAGTTAGTTTAACTTCTATAGATGTACTTTAATTAAATACGACCAACGACTTTATCTTGGAAAACGTCTCCATCGTAGAGCGGAAGGTGACTAAATGTTTTTAGTTTTTAAAAGGACATCAATTTACACAGAAGCCCAGAACCGATAGATCTTTATTAAAAAAAAAAATTAAAAAAAAAAGAGATAATGATTATGGGCTTTTTTTTTTTTTTTTTTTTTTTTATGAGAGAGTTTAAAATAACAATATAACTCCAAATAACATCTTCGAACAAGATGACCACAATGGTTTGAAATAACGAGATAGCTCAAAAGAACATCTCGAAACAAGTTAACGTCTTGAGATAAACAAGATAGTGAGTCAAAATATAATCTTAGGGGAAAAAACAAGATAACTCCATAACAATCTCTTGAATTAACAGGATGTTAATTTGAGTCATCTTGAACTAACTAAATAAAATAAAACATCTCGTAATAAAGAGATAACTCAAAATAATGCATCTTGGAATAATGAGAACTCAAAAGATGAGATAGAGACAGATATTTTGACTCAAGTTAACATAACGGTATCCTATCTAATTTTATCAAGACAGTTTGTAATATTACGCACGTTAATTAATAACAGTCTTAATTCTAATCGTAATGAAAAAGGTGCGTTACTTCTTGAGCGTTTTTGCCCCGGAGGATGAGTGAGGCTGTAGGTAGAACGGGATCTTGTTGAATTTAGGCATGTTTTTCTAGAACACAAGACAAAAACAAATTGATTAGTCGCTTTTGTAATATGGAGAGGATGAAAGCAGCAGAAAATGCATTTGATCGTAGAAACAAATAGCGAATATAAATATATGTAAATTGTTTAAGTGACAGCTACCAAATATTTAAACACTCACGTCTACGGTAATGTCGATGACCCACTGAGGAACGGTTTCGTTAAGCAACATGGACTCCGTTTCTCCACCGGAGTCTCGACACAACAACCTACAGGGAAACAAAGACAAGCGGAAGTCGTTCGTTTCATTTTAACACAAATTCCTCTGTGTTTGAAAATCTTGGGGACTCGAATCCAAAACAGACGTCGGCGGAAATTCGCACATATTTAGAGTAGGTGCTTAAGGGATAGAAAATACTGACTGTGAAGAAATTTGCAGTTAAACGTGATAGGATATGAAGTTTAAAATATAAAATAAAAGTGAAGTTGAAATTAAAAAAAAAAATCTAAACAGGCGTCTGATATATTGCCAATTGATATGTTGCTGCATTTCGGTATAAATTCCTCAGGTACTCACTTTAAATCTGGGCTTACCTGAACAGCGTCCTTCCCCCTGCCTCGCCGAAGATCACCGGAGTGTGTGGAGGCACCTGGAAATAGCCGTTGCCTTTCTGAAGCCGGTTCTCCGGCTCACCGTTTACTACAGAAGCAAAAAGCAAAGAAACCGGACACGGTTCCGGAAAAAAATCTCTAACCTTCTGTAATCATGTTTTATTATCTTGCTTTTTTTTTTTTTTGGATGTGAGCTTTTACCATGATTAACTTCTCCTTCTTCCTCTTCCATCTGATTGATGTGTGTTCGAGGCCAGAACTCGAGCAGAGCTTGGAGCAGCAGTCCTCCTAGATTTACTGGGTGAGAAAAAAATAACATATTAAACCAACTGAGGTTGGAATAAAAAGCCGTCAAAAAAAGTTAATCTGCAAAGAGAGCTTACGTTTTGGGTCCGATCCATCCGGACTTGTAAATCCGGCATCTTTGGCGGACACCCAGGCGGCAAAGCAGTCGCTTTCGTCCAGCGTGATGGTCAGCATCTAAGAAGCGACAAAATACGTCACATTTTTGAAATTCGCTTCTCTAGAGAAGAGAAGAAAAAAAAAAAAACGGACACTCACCCCTGTTTTAAGGTCCACCGAAAACCAGTTGGGCACGTAGACCATCTTGAAGCGCTTCTTGATCTCCTCGTCGAACTCCACTTTGCCGAGGTCCTCCCCTTTACACGCCTAATGAAATCAAACGTGCCGTCAAGCCTCCAGGGGAAAAAAAAAAAACAATACTTCATAATAAAAAATTACGAAGAGCTGCGTCAACCTTGAGCACGTCCCAGAATGCCACGTTGTTGTTGGTGTCTTTGGTGAGGATGTGTCTCTTGTCGTTCAGGATGTGACACTGAATAATACTGGCACCGCCTACAAACACACACACACACACACACACACACACACACACAAAAAAAAAAAAAAAAAAAGTTACCAGACTTTGTTACCACATTGTTGTGAAAATCATTGTTGTTCATACATTCACATAAAACAACACAACACACTGATTAATATTTGTCGACACTTGAATACCCATCAATACTAATGAATTATGACACCTTTGGAGACAATGACCCACACACTAATGTCCTTCTGGCCTTGTCACCACATTGATCACACCATCACTTTGTCAATGTCCTGAATGTAAGAGCTCAGAAGAGACAAGTCACTGGCTCTGTCTTACAGGATTAGGGCTTGAGTTGAGTTTACCTTTAATAGCCTGCTCAGGTTGTGTACACAGTGGGGTCAGAGGGGCGCTGCAATCGTTGTCGTAGTCCCCCGATGCTCGGAAGTTGTGCATTCCCTTCAAAGACTGATGGAGAAAAAAAAAGCAAGCGTGAGAAGAACAAAACTTGAAGGTGTAATGTTACTATAGAAACCACAGAGTATTAGAACCGATCGGGAATCGAGATGTAAAAAATAAGTAACGTTAGTCTTTAAATGTCGATATGCGTCTCAGCAGTACCCATTTGTTTACGCAAGATTTGGTTGTGGACACCCAGATGGCAGGAGGAGGGTCTGCTGAGCGGTCCAGCTCCATCTGAACACACAGGTTAGAAAGAGACAAGACACAAAGACAGAATTCATTGCCCTGGAAACGGTTTTGGCTTCAAATCCGAAGACACGTGAAAACAGCCTGACAAATTATCCTAATCGCATGCTTCCTGAAAATAATTACAGAAGCTGAAACATTAGGGATGAAACAGTGCCAATGTTTAAATTTGGTTTAATCTGGCATGTCTTCCTGGTCGTTTTGTACATCCCTTAGGTTTACATTATAATGATATGACACCCAAAAAACCTTTATGGATTCATACATTAGTTTGGCCACCAGGTGGCACTAATGTAATAAAAAACAAAATCACCACTCACTCTGAGAACAGGAGCCTTCTCTTCACATAGGAGTACGCGGATGTCTGGGTTGCGCAGGTCTGTGCAGTAGACCTTACGGTCACGTCCTCCTGAGTAGACGTGTGTAAAGGCTTCGTTGGCCTGCAGCGCCCACACACCCTCGTCATGTACACGGTACGTAGCGATGCAGCGCTGCTGACCCAGAGACCACAGTCGTATGGTACCGTCCGAGCTCCCGGACAGACACTGGATGTACAACAGACAGGTACAACATAAATCAGGTTAACGCTCTAAATGAACGCTTCATCCAACAGGCCAGAGATGGACGTGAAGTTAAATCACCTACCTGAGTACCGTCTCTGTTTAATAATAATGACTTCACGTTGTCTGTGTGTCCTTTAAGCTTCATGAGTTTAGCGCACGTCCGAGGATCCCAGACCCTTAGGACCTGCCAAAATAAAAAAGACAGTAAAAGACAGTAATGAGCATAAGCTGTTCCTGTTTCAAGCAAACCACCAGCTTTGATGTGACAGATGTTGGTGTACAAACTGTAAAACAGAATAGACATAGACACACTAAACCTTAAACGTTTACAAAGCTACTAATCAACAAACGCAAGCTGCAAATTTACGGTGCTTGGCCCCTTGAGTGTTAGTCTGCGTTTAGGGGAAAAAAAATTCTCAGACCTTTTCGGTTGATCCTGAGACTATGACAGTTCCCAACTGGTTCATAGCAAGGCTGTAGATTGAGTCTTTGTTCCCACTCAGAGAGGAAGCTGCAACGAAAAACAGGTCATAATCGATCAGATTAGCTCGGTATTGATCATAACATGCCAAATCCTCAAGAGGTGAGAGATGTCCGCTCACTGGTAACCGTGTTATTGGAGGCGGTCAGAGCCGTGAGTGTGTTTACGTCCCATAGAAAGATCTGTCGGTCCAGCCCGGCGGACGCCACCAGCTCCTTGTCATTTGCATAAGCCAGGGCTTTGACATAGTCCTTATGCACAAATCATTTATCATCATCATCATCATCATCCTCATAAAAATGATAGAACTTTACACATAATAACTAAACGGTGTGTGATTTATATGAACTGGTTACCTTATGAGTTCTTAATGTGGACATGCAGAAGCCTTTATGTGCATTCCACACTTTAACTGTAGTATCTGATGATGCTGAAATCACTACAGGGAGGGGGAAAAAACATCAGAGAACTTCACCAATTAAACAAGTCAGTAAGCAAGCAAGTCAGTCAGTAAATCAGTAATAAGTCATGACGACAGTCATTAAATCAGTAATAAGTCATTATGTCAGTCAGTAAATCAGTAATAAGTCATGACGACAGTCATTAAATCAGTAATCAGTCATTAAGTCAGTCAGTAAATCAGTAATCAGTCATTAAGTCAGTCAGTAAATCAGTAATCAGTCATTAAGTCAGTCAGTAAATCAGTAATAAGTCATTAAGTCAGTCAGTAAATCAGTAATCAGTCATTAAGTCAGTCAGTAAATCAGTAATCAGTCATTAAGTCAGTCAGTAAATCAGTAATCCATTAAATCAGTAATCAGTCATTAAGTCAGTCAGTAAATCAGTAATAAGTCATTAAGTCAGTCAGTAAATCAGTAATCAGTCATTAAGTCAGTCAGTAAATCAGTAATCAGTCATTAAGTCAGTCAGTAAATCAGTAATCAGTCATTAAGTCAGTCAGTAAATCAGTATTAAGTCATTCAGTAAATCAGTATTAAGTCATTAGGTCAGTCAGTAAATCAGTATTAAGTCATTAGGTCAGTCAGTAAATCAGTATTAAGTCATTAGGCCTGTCAGTAAATCAGTAATAAGTCATTAAGTCAGTCAGTAAATCAGTAATAAGTCATTAAGTCAGTCAGTAAATCAGTAATCAGTCATTAAGTCAGTCAGTAAATCAGTAATAAGTCATTAAGTCAGTCAATAAATCAGTATTAAGTCATTAGGTCAATCACTCGGTCAGTAAATAAGTAGGAAAAAACGAGTAGTAAGTCATTACATCAGTCAGTAACTCAGTAAGTATTCTGACAGCAGTCAGTATTAGTTAAGTAGGTCAATCATTAAGTCAGTCAGTAAATACTCAGTCTTTAAATCAGTAATAAGTCGTTAAGTCAATTGATAAGTTATTAAGTCTTGAAGTGCTAAAATCTGTCAGTAACTCATAAAGGCAGTTAATCAGTCAGTAATAAGTCATTAAGTCATTAGATAAGCAAGTCACTCAGTGCATAAGTAATAAGCCAGATATGTAGGTTGGTCAGTTAATACAGTAGATATGTAGGTAGTCATTATGTCATTAAGACAGTAAGTCAAGTGGGTCTAAGTCTGTCAGCAGGAAGTCAGTCAGCAAATCAGTAAGTCATCCAATAATAATAAAAGGTAATAAATTTAGTAGATAAGTCAGTCAATAAGTCAATTAATTCAGTAGGTCAGGCAGTTATAGTAATTACTCATTAAATAAATCAGTAAGTCTTCAAGTCTGTGATTTTGAAATAATTCACATAAAAATATAATAAATCATCAGATAAGACTTACATGTTTTTCCATTACAGCAGAGTACTATATCATTAACCCAGTCCGTGTGGTGCTCCATCGAAGCTATATACGGATCCTGCTGCAATAAAACCCAGTGGTTACGTTATACCAGGACCTTACGGTGTTTCTTACACATGACGTGTGAGGATGATGATGTCAGCAGTCATGTGGACAGTTTAATCAAAGTGATGCAGCAGCATTCGATTGCGAATGAGGTACACACGAGTGCTGATTATCAGGAAGTAGAACAAGATCAACTCGCAGAAATTCTTTACTTTATCTTTCCATTCTCTTCTGATAAAACTCTAAGTCCAATTTAATAAAACTATTCTATTAACTCAATTCTGATAAACCTGTTGCGTTCAAATTTAATACAGCTATTTTTTTTTTTTTTTAGATAAAACCCTATTCTGACAAAAATGTACTGTATTCTATTCTGATAAAACTCTATTCTGCTCTATTGTAACAAAACATGTGTTGTACTCTATTATAATAAAAAAAATGTAATATTCTATTTTGACTTAACTCCATTGTATTCTAATTTAATACCACTGCATTCTAGTCTGCTAAAACTATTCTATCAAAAATGTACTGTATTCTATTGTGATAAAACTATTCTGCTATATTGTCACAAAAATTTGTTGTATTCTATTCTGATAAAACTCTATGGTATTCTAATACAACTCTATTCCTAATACAACATCATTGTAGTCTGACTGCATTCTTCAAAAAAAGTACTGTAATCTATTCTGATTAAACTCTATTCTGCTATATTGTCACAAAAATTTGTTGTATTCTATTCTGATAAAACTCTATGGTATTCTAATAACTCTATACTTAATACAACTTCATTGTAGTCTGACTGTTTTATTCCTAAAATGTACTGTAATCTATTCTGATATAAAAATCTATTCTGCTATATTGTCACAAAAATTTGTTGTATTCTATTCTGATAAAACTCTACAGTATTCTAATACAACTCTATTCTTAATACAACATCATTGTAGTCTGACTGCATTCTTCAAAAAAAATGTACTGTAATCTATTCTGATTAAACTCTATTCTGCTATATTGTCACAAAAATTTGTTGTATTCTATAATGATAAAACTCTATAGTATTCTAATACAACTCAATTCTTAATACAACTTCGTTGTAGTCTGACTGTATTATTCCTAAAATGTACTGTAATCTATTCTGATTAAAAAAAAAAAAAAAAAAAAAGCTATAGCAATCTAATTTAATACAATTCTATTTTGAGGTCTATTTGGAGTGCTGTGAGTGATGTTTGCTGTACTTTGTGCTGATTGATGCTCCATATGCGGATGATGGAGTCTCTGCCCGCGGTGAAGAGGCGGTTCAGAGTGGGATCCAGTTGTAGGGCGTTCACCCCATTACGATTGCACTTCTCTACTTCATCTCTTATCACATAGGAAACCTGAAAACACACAGCAACATAACTTTACACCTTAAACCCATCACTTATCTGACATCCACCGTTTCCTCCAGACACAAACGCTTCTACATTCATCACAAGTTTCTCCCAATCAGATGTGTGCTTGAAATAAAAGCGTGCCATGAACCTTCACATCCCCATGATGCTAGTTTGCTAACTAGCTGTGCGCCTAATAAAAGCAACGACTTTGTTTTAATTAAAACAAACCCACACACACTTAACTTGGCGGTTATAGCTAAAATACCATGCTATATGTAAATAATAAACAAAGTAGTTTAATATAAAAAAAAAAAACATACATTAAACGTCTAGCTAATATGCTAGCAAAACATGAGGGTTTTTTTCCAACCCGTATTCCGACAATCCAATCCCGCCTACTGCAACACGATTGGCCAAAAAAGAGATCAATCTATGAAACAGCTTGTAAGTGCGAGTAAGCAGCCAATCATTGTGCAGGAAGCCGGATTTCACACAATACAGGTGCGGAAAAGGGAATACGCCGTAAATTAGCCCTGCATTACCCAACATGCACTTTGATTTGGTTTACGGAAGCGACAGTGATTTAATTTAGATAAATACGAAAATAAATATCTTTCTCAGATCCTCAAGAGCAGATAACATGTGATGTAGTATAATATTAAAACTAGTAAAATGCCTAATAAAATTATTACCTGGACTTTCCTCCGACCAGCAGCGTTTTGCCTGTGATGGGTCGCCATCTTTCATGTTGACAGTCAACTAAACAGCATCACATCCGGGACATAAGTACGACATCCGGGACACAGGGAAAACTTTGTGTCAACGCGTCGGCCATATTGTTAGGGTCTACATGTCATTGCATGTTAATGTAGCTCTGTAAACATCTTCAAGTAGAACTTCATCAGACTTGCTGTACACTTTTCCTTACCTTTCACAATTGGCACTATTAAAGTTGTAGTAATCTGGGAAGCATTGTGTAATCCTCTTATTGGTGGATTTAAAAGAATAAGTGACATTTGTCATTACTAGAGACAGAATGAATTAAAACATTAGCCTCTTTACATTTGATAGCATGCTGATTTTTATTCGTCAGACAAACAAGAACGGTTTATTTTTATTAAAAGGCTTTAAAAGGAAACTGACAAACTGGCATGTACTCAACAAGTATTAAATGTATTTATAGTATTGAGAACAAAATAACTAATCACCAGAAGACGTATGAAAGTAACGACAGAAAATCTTACAGTTCTTGTATTTTGTTTTAACCGAAGCATGTTTTCAAGAAAAAATTGATTTCAAAATTTCTATTATACAATTTCTAACAATAATTAAACTGAAGCAAAAACTTTTACCCAAACTTTTAGGTGCGCATAGGAGAACAAAAATAATTTGAGGAATTATCATTTAAAACCTATTAAACGTGTGCATGAATCGTGAAATTAATTTTGGAAGGAGGATGTGTGTAAGCAAGGAGTCACCAATCATAACTAATCAGGAGCCAGACATGGTACAGAATCTGTAGAACATCTGGTATGGCTGCTGGTTTTCATTCCATCCAATCCACATGCCACACCAGAGGTTCTGCAGGTTCTGCACTTGATTGCGCCTCCTGATTGGTCGGAAATAAAACCTGCTGAAATCCACAAACTTACAAAAAGAACCGGGGAAACACTTTTCTATACCATCTTGATGTAAAACAACAGAGATTAAAGACCAAAATTGGAAAACATGAAAGAGACAAAAAAAAACAAAAAAACAAGAAAATGCAGGGAAACGAAACAAACTGCCCCCTTCTCTGACTTGGGGTCACAAGACTTCATGTTAGGAGTTGACCAGAAGTGTCACCATAACCTGCTGATTCACTTATCAGGTTGACCAAATAAAGAAGAAGGAGAAGAAGAAAAGCAGAATGCATAGCTGCCATTAAACCCCATTGAGGTAAGTGGCTTCTGAATCCACTTATCATTCTTCTGATTTGAAGCTATTTACCACTTCACCTCATCCAAAGGGATGGTCTTTCCCTGGTTGGTAGACAATGCAGTTTGGGATAAGGAGAACATGTGTGTAGACGCTGAACTGATCTGAGATGTAGAGGAGTGAGTGAGGTTTGCCTTTAATAGTGTTGTTCCACTTTAGTACTGAACTTTTTATTCTTTGTAACAGTCTCTGTTTCATCATCATCATCATCATCATCATCATCATCATCATCATCATCATCAAAGGATCTTGACCTTGAGACTACGGTCTTGTGGTGCCTGAGACAGCTGATAAAGTTGTGGGCAGAAAGTGAATTGTAGACTTGGCCTTCCAGAATTAGGAGGTTACTTTTTGCAAACTCCTCTTCCATGGTCAATTTGTATTTTTTTTTCAGTTGATATCTTCTGAAGATTTGGTGTCAATATCTGAGTTTTGGTGTTTGGTTTTTACTTTGGTGAGTATTGGTGTTTACTAACACTGAGCAATGGTGACAATGATGGTGCTGATTCAGCACAATGATGGTGCTGATTCAAGACTGTGACTTGTTCTTCCTTCTCTTTCTTCATTTTTTGCTCAGCCTTGTCATTTTTAAGTAAAGCCTTAGCAAGTGGAGTCTCTATCTCGTATGATTTTGTGATATTCTGAGAAATACGGTAAATTCAATTTAATGTTGGAAAACCAGATGATGAAGGGGTCATGGATGAAGAAGAAGAGTTAAGATCTGAAGAAGATGATGAAGAGACAAACCACAAAAGGAGGACTACTGGGAAGATGCATCAGAGTAAAACCCAGGTGGGGAGGAGGAAAGACCTGAGGAAAATGGGGAGGAGCAATAGCAAGGCGAATCAGGGTCAAGTCTGAAACATGGGCATAAGGAGTTCTTGGGGACCTCCTGATCACAATGTTGATGGATTGAATGAGAGGAATGTTGTACAGGGAAGACACCTTCTTTTATAGCATGTGGCTTTTTCCACACAGGCTGACTGGATGAGTTGCTAAAAATTGATTCGATAACGGTCTCAGATGGTTCTCTGGAGAGCCAGTGAGCTTTTCTCCAATGACCCCGAAAACAAGAGTCACATAGGATGGAACTGTCAACATCACGTTTCCATGTACAAGAGACATCAGTGTCGCATTTCGCACAGGTGTATGGATATTTGCGAAACTTCCTCGGCTTCCCTGAATGGCGAACATAAAAGAAGATCAAATCATTTTAAATTTATATACAAATACTTTGTATGAACATAATAACACAATATGGTCAAATGTTGGCCAACACCTGGGAATATTCCAAATTGGAAACTTTACGGGAATTTATGGGAATTATTTGGAAATATAAGGAAACGTATATAAACTATATCATACACAAACACAAATAAACATTTTGTTTGGTCATAAGCAGACATGCATGCAAGGTAATACAAATTTTAAAAATGACCTCTTGACTGATTTAATTGTAAGTAGAGCTTTAACTGATTATTTCATTAAGTAACACAAAAGCATAATAAACATTATTATGCTTGTAATAAACATGAAAAACTTAATAACTGTAATAAACATATTTCCCTATGATTGCTGTAAAATGAAAGCATCCCCCACACCTTGCCCTTCTAAAAAAGTCCCAAATGTAAAATGAAGCATTTTTTCTCAAGTTTATTAGGTCTCTGCGTCTGTGGTAGTCAAGGCCTGGAAAATGGAGGTGAACCCCTCCCCTCCCCCCTTAAGTGATATATGGAGGATGTTTTTTAATTTCAGGGGGAGTGAGTGTGTGTGTGTGTGGGGGGGGGGGGTTGGTCATCAAATTATCTGTGCATGTGGTAACACCTTTTACTGCAATTTACTGCTTATTAAGAGTTAGTAAGGTAGTTATTAAGTTTAGGTATTGGGTACAATTAAGAATGTAGAATAAGGTCATGCAGAATAAGGCATTAATATGTGATTAATAAGTACTAATAAATAGCCAATATTCTATTAATATTCATGCTAATAAGCAACTATTTAAATGACCCTAAAATAAAGTGCTACTGTGCATGTTATGGAAGAATGTAAGTACGTGCAGGGGGTTTGGCCTCAATGGCCCTCCAGTAAGCAGTGTGCTGTTTACTGTTCTAACACAAGTTCTAACACTCATACCTTAACCTCCACTTCATGGAACTTGATTTGGGGTATTGTCATACTGGTTCGGTATTAGTTTGGGTCTGTTAGTTCATTCATTCATTCATCTTCTACCGCTTATCCGAACTACTCGGGTCACGGGAAGCCTGTGCCTATCTCAGGCGTCATCAGGCATCAAGGCAGGATACACCCTGGACAGAGTGCCAACCCATCGCAGGGCACAAACACACACTCTCATTCACTCACACTCACACACACTACGGACAATTTTTCCAGAGATGCCAATCAACCTAACATGCATGTCTTTGGACCGGGGGAGGAAACCGGAGTACCCGGAGGAAACCCCCCCGAGGCACGGGGAGAACATGCAAACTCCACACACACAAGGCGGAG